>NW_019213579.1:363181-442369 GCF_002532875.2 Varroa jacobsoni | reverse complement strand
CTAAATCTTCGTCGAATGAAATGAAATCTAGCAGGACGGCTTTTACAAACGTCATCCTTCAGTGTTCTAAGATAAACAGGGTTATTGCATCGCGAATATGGAACTGCGGCTTGAGGAAATGAGTCATTGATGCGCTTAGCAACTTAAGCGGTTATGAATTTCCCCGGAGAATCCCGTCAGGGTCGGGAATTATAAGAGACATATCGAAAGGCAAATGTAATGAACACAAACAGCGTCGATAGCCTTTCTGCAACGATAACTGTATAGCAGCGTCTGTAGCAATTCTAATCTTGACTGGTCCAAACGATACAACGATAGGACACAGGTCGTAAGCCTGGCATCATTGCCATTAGTACTTCTGCAGTGCTATTCGATATGACAATTGATTAAACCCTACAGATATCTACAGAATATCCCGTACAGTAGAATATATAACTTCGATAAGTTCCCACGAAAAATGCATGCTTTTTAAGTGAACAATGACTGCCTCGCCTCCCCCCACGTTTAATATCGAGGTCAATTAATTAAATGCCTACCTGCACGATAGTAAGGACTATAACAGTACCAACTTACTGCTCTAGAGTGCGTATGAATAATGTTGTAGTTGTGCTGAATATCGTAGTGAGAAGGCAGTTTTTTTTTCAACTGCAATTTACCTGTCGATCAATTTGAAGTAGTTCTTTGTTTCTTGCTCCCTTCGTAACCGCTATATCTTTCTAATTTCGAACGATCGTAATTGGTTGGCCACTGCTGCTTGTGGCTGTTGGAACCGCAATTAGCTCACTCGTGCTCTTTTTATGTACAATCTGAGAGATCGTTTAAGCACTACAGAAGATTCCGACCCCCCGGGAACTCTGCCTTATTGTCGCTGCTGTTTCCGTTGGCGCTCGTGCAGCAAAGCCAGCAGGTAACAGCAGTTACGAACCGAATAAAGGCTAACTGAGATTACCGCCATCGGCAGCTGTCTGCCACGACAAAATTTTCAAAGGGCTATCCTGAGTCGTCGCGGAGCGATATCATCCTACCGCTTTATTGTTACTGCTGCTGTCACAGTGAATCGTCACTTCGAATTCGTGTACACAGAACTAGTTAGCCACGCCAGCCCTCTCTAAACCGAACTCGCTCCGAATACCGCTACGACACGGACCGTTAGCTGCCCGCTACGGCTAAACAACAGAACGACATGGCCGCGGAGCATATACGGCAGGCATCGCTTGCTTGCCCCCCCGGCTCGCTTTAGCGCGTAGTAGTTGCTGAAACGTTATCGGCCTGGCCCTTGATAGTGTCGCCGTTAGCTACAGTTGTCGTTAGTGCGATGCCGACAGCTGGAACAGACGTGGAGAGCGGCAAAGAGTATTTGGCCGTGTGTTTACAGCCTGCCGATGGAGTCAGTGTCGCTAGTGGTTGTGGCACTGACTATAACGAACGTATAGTTTATCTACGGAGTGGACATGACGAAGACGAAACGTGATCTACATGATGACACCGCTTGCGACCTTGTGACCTCCTCGGTCCGCTCGCCCCCCAAGGCTCTCGGACTGCAAACTGAAAGGGAGCCTATTTTGCCATAAGGTCTACCGCACGTTGTGCGGCTTCGGCCTGCACAAGCGGATCGTGAAGGCATGGCGTATCAACGAAGGCACGAAAGCGGAGTCGAAATGCCCAATAGGCAATATGTTGCAGGACGACATGGCAGCCCTATTGAGCTACGCAATTATATTCGCTGTCGCACAGCGCCTCTGTCATAGAAACCCACGCGATTTGGAGTTCCGGCACTCGTTCGTTCGGTCCGCAGCTTGTTCGGGGTGACCCTAAAGGAATGGCACGCTGCCAAGGGCGGCTCATGACAAGGTTGGGGTGACAGGGGGCGGTGGGGCGTTCAACAACCATTCGTGCGTCGCAACTCCCGTCTAATGTCATTCTATACAATAGCAGCTCTATTTTTCGTTTGCTGTTGTCGAAATAACCCGAACGAAAATGGCGTACATTTTGCTACTTACATGGGCTTCATCATAATATAGTATAAAATTATAGTTAGGCTATCTATCTACAATTAATACGATTATTGCCTTAATACAGTGGGAAGAGCTTCAAATACATGTATTCGAGCAACGATACTAAAAATACAAAAAAAAAAAAAAAAAAACAGTAACAGCCATATTTTGGCTTCAAGGCAAACTCTTACAATACAGATTACTTATGCACCTAGTTCTAAATTGTAGACAAAGTATCTACCATTCTACGGGCCAACACTATGCGACTCTATAGATGTCGCGATCTGACCTAAACGGATTTACCACGATGTTGAATTAGAGCTTTACTTAATTTTCTTAAGGAATTTTCTTAAAAATTATCTTATGGAACATCATGTAATTGGAAGCTCGACCCCGAATGGTACCCAGGCGGACTGCATTTAATCGTGGGTCGAGCCGTTCGACTCACGTCCAGGGAATTGTGCTTCCTTCTAAAGCATATTCGATTTTCGCGTGAGCAACATATGAATGCAAATAGGCCTCAAACTTCACCGTTGTTTGAGGGATCGAACAAGATCAAACAATTCGAATATTATCCACGTAGACAAGCTATAATGTTTACTATTGTAATAGGCATGACCGGAAAACGTAACTGTGTTACCCTTACTATTAACGGCTAGGATATGCGGTACGATATATTTATGCGCTTAGAGTACTAATTTCCTTGCTGCAATTGTCCGCTTGACCTTCGTAAGCCTTAAGCAGTGACGATTCAATAGGCATAGGCTTCTTGTGTCGCAAACGAGAGGGCTTTAATTCCGCGCATCGTCTGCAGTGAGGTATCACATATTTTGGCGTCGTTCGAATGGCAAACTTGATCTTTACGGAAGTCCTAGAAAGTACCACGCCTAACACAGCCATCCGCGGGTTTCGTAATGACAAATACACCTGGAATAGCCGCATTGGTTGTAAAAAAAAGTTGAATAACATCAATGCTTGAACCGCAACGCCGCAGGCACGGGTCTCAACCACGCGAACGACGACTCTGTGCGATGGAACACCTGCAAACGCGTCGTTGTTACCTAATAAACTTAACTTCGAAGTTACAAGGCACGTGAGCTAACATCTACAAATGCTTATTGTCGCAAGCACGAAGGCCCATACAGTCGCTTAGGGTACACCAATACTTTATCCGGTAGAGAAGAAAGCTGTGACGCGCGCCTCAACAAATTGAAACAATATCATATATTCTGTGTGTGCGTTTGTGCTGATTTTTCAATTTGGTAATAATAATAATTCCTATTGCTCACACCGAACATAGCCGTTGTAGACCGACACTGCATTGACTATTACATTTGTTTATTTCTGATGTCTAACGATACAATCAGCAGCTATCAGACAATTTCTAGATTTCCAGATAGTTCACAATGCTTTTGCTGTTGAAACATCTACGGACGCATACAGATAAGGAACACACTTCGTCATACCGAGAAAGCCAGCAAGCCACCGCTGCCCTCAACCCATTCGGCGTTCTTCATCTGATGTATCTTAGTCAGAAATAAATTACACAGCGTGCTAGGCACTCGCGTGTATTGGGCATACATATGTCCTAGTCACTGTTTCTTGGACACAATAAAGGCCTTGAATCGAGGATTCTAATAAATATCTAGTTTCTGTTCTTACTTTAGCGAGAGGGTATCTCCGTCAGTGACAGATGGGTCTATACTATCATGTGCCAGACAGACAGCTGCCGTGACTGGCCTTTTAAAGTACGTTATTCAAGTTGAAACCGAGGACATGGAGTTGATATGAGTATCATAGTTTCGCTCTATTACGGTAGCTCAATTGAAAACCTGCCTTCTTCCTTCAGACGCACTATGTAACACGTTCTATTGAATAATACGCTATCAAGGCTTCGTTTTCAGGAATACGACAATATAAACAACAACAACAACAGCCGTGCGGTTAACTAAGACAGTCATAGTAGGTTGGAGTTGGGCCAGAAAATGAGAGCGTCCCCTCCTATAGGGAAGAGATAGTCACACGATTTCAGTAGCGCTAATATATCAATTGTTCCGTTATTGTGATTCAATACTCTATTCCAATATTACGAAGTGGTGATTTTGTGAACGGCATACTTGTCCTATTGCAGCTAGGCCTTCACTGTAGCATTTCAACACATTACTTCCTTGCGGTTATTCCGCTAACTTATTAGTTTGAAAAAGATTTACTACTTAAAAGTTCACACCGAAGTGTTTTTTCCTTTTGATGTCATTTTTACCACGGCGTCTGTCGTCAAGCTAAGCCAACGGCTTTTGTAAAGCTAAGTTAAATCAAGAACGTCGGAGTCATTGTTAAAACATACATTCAAACCCTTATTGTCCTAAGGGCGCAGAGTAAAAAGAACTGGTTATATGCAGCTCGTACTCAACAGGCAGAATCAGAAGAAGACGAATATGCTACGATATTGGAAATAATTTATTAGTTCCTTTCGCCGTTCTATAAGGAGACAGACTAGGCGAGAAAGTTTGTTCTTTAGAAGGGGTTTTTCTGCGTTGCCCTCAAATGCGCAAACATTTTGTCCGCGCGATGGGGCGGGTTCATACTGCCTGTCTTGTGCGCGCTATCGTATCATAACTATTACTGGCGCGGTTGCTTACGACGCTCACGCTGCCTGCTGCTACTTTATCTATTTTCTAGTTGTTTTCGTAGTTTGTTTAGATGGCCGCAAAGAGCTAACTGACTCTAACGGCTGACTACCCCATTTTCCCTCACACATTAGCGGCAGGCGATCAAACGCCAATGCCAAGACACCGATCCATTACCTCGCTGCACCAACGGGTGACGTGAGACACCTTTACAATTCGGACACTTTTACCCCTCCCCTACTGTTCCTAAAGGCTAGCCAGTAATAACCGCATTTGTTGCATACGATACGTTAGGTTCGATCAAATGAATTTGGGGGTTTCATAGTGAGATATTCAATTTTAGCAAATACAGCATATGGGAAGAAGGCGGGGGTTCGAAAACTAGTTCACTTTATTCGTTATCATTTGGTTTATGTGAAATTACGACGATCTAATGTGTTACAAGATTATAATTTAATGGGCTAAAACAATTTAGGAGCAAACTGAAGAGTCGAAGAAAGTCCCTCAAGCGAGTTCCTGTGCTCGTGAAGATGAAGGGTCAGCAATTACTATCCCCACGAATCAGCGGGTTAGGCAACGAATTTAACAGTGCCAGTAACTGCGAGATTTTGTATCATATTAATCTCACGTACATTTATTCAATATCTAGTAACATCGAGACATAACCTTTCTATATACACGATCATCGAGCGATTCCCTGACATAAGGTTGCTCGCAGCCAAGCTTGCCAAAGCGACAGGGAACTTGCCTGTGACCCACAATTTTTTCCACGCCGTTAGACAACACTTCGCAGTCTCTTCTCCCCCTTGACATGCAGCACTAGCTAAGGCACTATTCGTGCCTTCAGTGCAGCTCACTGATAATAAATCAACGGTAAAAGAATCATGTATTTCGTTTTTTATGCCCTATATTATTCGAATTTATCGCCCCACCTGTGTATCCGCGTGTCAAAACTTCTCGAGATATTCTAGGTATGGACAGTTCTTTTACATTCTGTCTGTGAACAGTTTTATTTGAAGCGGCTATTTATTGTCTGGATTTTCTTGCGGGCGCTTTTGGGGGCAACGGTGGCGTGGAAACCAGCTCTTTTTTTGGAGGTAGGTCAGGCTGGGTTGTTCGTGGGTCTGGTATGCGGCCGGCCTTAATGTCTTCGTATAGGTCGGCATAGACCAGGTCTTCACCGGCACCGATTTGCTGTAACCCAATAAGGACAGGTTGAAACGAAACGTATGTTAGTAAGTATGGATAAGTAGAATTACTCATTAGATGCTATGTAATTATATGAGGTCATTGCGTTCATCGTACCGATAGGTTCCAATGGTTGCGTATATCGATGAAAACGTTCGAGTTAAACTTTCAGGTTTAGTGTTTAGAAAGATTATTGCTTCTATTGGTAACGGCTAATTAACTGGCATCCAGCACAGTCATCCTTCGATTGTGGAATAATCCTCAAACAGGAGATAAGGTACTGGAATATTGAGCAACGGTAAGAAAAAGGATGATCGCATTTTCAGGTCGAAATCTCTATCTTTGAACTGAATTACAATTGAAAATCTACCTTTTTAGGTTGTGGTCGCTTGTAGGGTATGTTTTCGTAAGCTGGCGCAACCGCGTTCGGATTGCCTTGGGGTGGTAAAGGAGGTGGGGCACGGTCCTTGGTAATGTTCTGATAAGTGCCGGGAGGCCCACCTCCATAACTACCGCTGTTTATATCATATGGGTCAGGTTCTACAGGAAAGAATCAATACACAACACAAAATAGATGCGTCCAAAGTAAACTGCTTGAGAAAGCTTTTACCGTAACACACAAAGATACGTAGCCCAATTTCATATTTATAGGCAAATCACTCGCAGAACTCATAAGCACTGAGACAATGCCAAGGTCGAATTAGTTACCGCAAAAAAATTAACGGATCTCAGCAATTTCTAGGTAACATTAGAAATAAGACAACTTATTAATTAATTAATAAGTTAATAAGTACGATAATTTAATAATAAGTATGGCGGGCCATGCTATTTACTGGACAAACTATAATATTACAGACCCAAAAAGTTTGCGCGGTCCTTAGTACGGCATTTTGGCGGGACGGCATTACGGTTCACTATCTCAGCAAGCATAAACAGAATAAGAATCTTGCTGATTTTGTTGTTTATAGATAACATCGAATATCATCAACTGATGTGCAGTTCGGAGATCTTCATCCTCACGATTACGTGTATTACGCGAACGTAATCTTTAAGCTCTACTATCTTATAATCCTTATCCAGCTCTTTCAATGCGTTGTTGTACGAAGATAATTATATCTTCCGGAAATCGCGATAGGGAACGAATTCTTGCAGAAAGGTTGCAGCAACACAGTTGGTTCCTCTATCCAAACGATGACCGTGCTCGCACTTTTCGAGATTGTGTATCGGGCAACAAAAAAATACGCATTTCTAAAATGGTTTGTTTAGAATGGAAAGGAGAAGTCCATGTACCAGCTGGCACCGGGCCATCCTTTTTACATGAAGGCCGGACCCGTCTGGTGGTGGCGAATGCTTTCCCGTACAAATGAAAAACAGGAAAATAGAAAGTAGGAAAGAATGTCTGAGGATAATGTTCTCTGGTTTTATATTTGTCGTAATGATTGGCAGCAGCAGCAGCAGCCAATCGTTACGACAAATATAAAACCAATCTTCTACAAATAAAGTCAGTAACTGTATATTTGTGATGCATATACTGAAACACCCGATTCCTTCCTAAATAGAACGTGTTTTCTTTAAGATCGAAATGCTTATGGTGACTCTTCGGTTTCGGGAGTCTGAGGTCGCCGAGTGATCACCGTATCGGCACCTAAAACATTTATGGAATCTCCCTCTCTCTTAATAATATAGAGAAAGAGAGGGATAGATATATATATCTATATACATAATGTTCAAGCTGTTCGTACAGGACTACTGCACAAAATTCGATAGCAATTTCGACTCACTGCCACCACCCGTAGCGCCTGGCTCTAATTTAACGAGACCGATACGTCTAATTGGATAGAGTTGGCAAAGGTCGTACCTGGGTAGACAGGGGGTTTAGTAGGAGTTGGCAACACTTGCTAAATGCGTCACACCGTAGTTGAGTTGAGGCCGTCGCTCGTCTATGGTGGTAGAGCTGATCGGCGAGACCCCGGATCACTGAATGTTACATTACTTGTCAGTCGAGTAGCTCCGAACAGAATCCTCCTTAGGTACCACCATTGTGATATCATATTCTACGTAGATAATTAGTGAGCACACAAAAACGAGCTTTGAAAACAATCATAAAACGTTTCGCAACGTTTTCGCATGCCTCAATGTTAAATGATAAAACGCAAGTCATCTTCGTTATATAGATATGCATGACGTGTTGGTTAATATAACTAGCTCAGGAACAACTCTACGTACAATGTACAATTATACAAAACCGGGAAACAGTCACTGCGTACCTATCATACACACAAATCAATCTGTAATTGTTAGCTAGGGCATAGCTATCGTTGATTGGAAACCCGGACATGAACAGAACACTTGCAGCAACAAACAAACAAATGAAATGTTTCAATAGTAGCTAAATATAATTAACAACATACGTTTTATCTTCCGTCGGAAGAGGCAGATCAACAAAACTATAATTGTTAGCAGCAATAAGATAATGATGACAGCAAGAACGATCCACACGAGACCGGCAGGCAGTGTGGCCGCGCCCTCAACATTGTAGGCGCACTCCGTGAAGCCGATCGAGTTGTTTGGCGCACAACGATACTCGCCCAAGTGGAACCGTTCCGTGTCGGGGTCCCGAACAAGCACCGCCGACATCCCCTCAATAATGACGTTTTTGTCATTGAGGGGTTTATTATTGCGATCCCATTTAACAGAGAACTTAGCTGGGTTAGCATCGACTCGGCATACGAGACGATCCGGCTCGTCGTCGTCGCCCGTTGAGCTTTCGGGTTGAATTTGGCACGACGGTTTATCTACAAGAAATATGGACAAGACAAAGAGGCGGATGGGTGTGTATGTGCGTGGGGCAAATACGGGAATGGGCAAGAACGCGATGTTTTACTTAGGTTTTCTATGTAGAAAATTCTATCTCCCTTGCATTATTGATATTCGTTATTACATGTACAAGATGTTGGCACCCATCAGTTTATGCGCATGCAAGAATGTATTGTTCAAATCTTGCAATGATTAGTTTTGAACGAACGATTGCTCAGTCTAACGTCCACTGTATTGAAATGTTCGAATATTGAAGTGAAGTATGCTTCTTACGTATGGATCTTGCATACTCTATATATTCGACAGGAGCAACCCCTGTTACCACTTATATTGGCTTGTTGAAAAACATCTGATCTGGACGTATAATGGAGACTGGGCAAATTTCGAGAAAAAACTGGGTCACTTTGACGCACTGGTTGTACGTGGCTGCCGTATTCTTCAACGGTGTCAGTGGGTTCAATGGGTTTGCCCATTACAAAAACAAGTGCCTCGCTGACCTGTGACGCAGTGTACACCGTCCGTAGCATTAGAGATAAAATAAGGTCGCTAAAGTGTGTAACACTCCTCGCATTGAATATAGACAAAGGGTTCATATGGCTGTGCAGCTGTAAACACGACACAAACAGTTTTGCTGTACAAAAAGAGCACAACAATATCAGAATCCAGGTGGTTTCAAAACTGATGGCCTAATTATGTTTGAATATCCTATTGAAAGCCATTATTCAACTTGAATAACGCTGAACATGTCATAATAAATAATACAATAAAAAAGACTAGGCATTATAGGGGAAAAACTGTGCATTTTTTGCATTCTCTAGTGACGACTTGACAGCAGAATATATCGTTTCTGGGGGTATTTGGCTGATACTTTTCAGATGCTTTTTGCTTAAACTTAAATGAATCGCAGTGTGTCCTATTCTAATCTAGATTCTATCCTAATTTAGATCTGAATCTAAATCTGATCGATTGTCATCTATCCTATATAATATTATAGACGTTATCCTTTTTTTTCTAGGCATATCTGTCTTCCATCAACGGACGGAGTCCTTTCGTATCCGTCCTAAGAACTATAAAGTCAAGGCGACCCCAGTAATAGGCGGTAGTAGTAATAGGCGGGTTAAAATCTTTTCAAGTCTTCTGAACTTTTCTTCTAGTGTTTGTTCCTGACCGTCTCGATTACGTTTTCGTGTACCGGCTGGAAGAGCTTGACCGGGTCACACAGGTTATATACCTAAAGATATATACCTAATTCTACAAGAGAGTTACTATCTTTCAATAAACGCGTCAGCATAATTACACTTACAGACAATATTGATGTAAGCTACTTTTGTTGCCTGGCCATGTTTATTTGAAGCAATACATGTATAATTGCCATGATGATCCTTTTTGAGATCGTATTCAGGCGGCAGTTGGGAACTGTTCGACACAACCTCTCCATTAAAGAACCATTGATACTGAGGCGGAGGAACGCCCTTGCCTCGACACTGAACCAGTTCATGGCGGTCTCCGACGCGAACATTTTGGCGTTCTGGGTTGACGCGAACGTTATTTGGAGCGTCTGTTTGAATGTATGGAATAACATGTATAAATAATAGGTGAAATACAGGTAGCGATTGTCTATCGTACATCTTTAGGCAAAACACGTTCTGCCCTATAGATTTGCATATGTACATAAATTTATTTTTTTAGTTAGCTTAAAAAGAACAAAATCATAAACAATATAATAGCGGAATTCTTTGCTTCTACAACCATCCAGCGATGAGGTCGGATAACCCGTTAGGTTTTAAAAGCCATAGTACCCATACACCGATTTTTAAACTGAATCATCGTACGTACGTTTTATTTAAAAGTTAGTGTTACTTACATTCAACCTGAAACTTTGTAGTTGAATTAACCGATTGTCCAACGAAATTACCGCTGCTTACACAGGAGTAGTGTACGATAAAGTCTTTATTTTGAGTACCATCCTTACTGAGGTCAAGGAGACCGTTCGGAAAGAGTTGCAGGTTGAAGCGCAACGTTGACACCACCCCAGAAAAGTAGTTTTCGCTTATGTTGGCGGGATCCAGTATAGTCTGTGAAGCGAAAAGCCGTTAGCGAATTTATTATTATTATTATTATATTACTAACGGCAAATAGCGCTGAAAAAATCGCACACAGTTTGTGACCTTTTTGCTGCCCCGCATTTATCGGGAACTGGAGAAATTGCTCAGTAAGCGGTTGACTTGTTGAAAGTTTATCCATGCTCCAAGGGACTTATTTGCATAGGACTAACGACGTCGATACTTCGCCAGTTGACGCCGACGGAGCGTCAATTATGAAATCTGCCAAACCAGCGGAAGAAGACTCCAGAAGGAGTTTCTGCAATTTTTTTTAATAGATGCGGTACCGGCGTGTCTTCAACTGCTCCGTGCTCACTAGAGGGCGCCGTAGTTCTCAATCTGTTTCAGATAGCCATTATGGGCATGGCCCAAACGCAGCGATAACCGGTCTAAAACATCCAATTTGCCTCACTGCAACTATATAAAAACGCTTGTAAAGTATAATCTCCCGTGCTATCCACTGCAACGTAAAGAAGCGTGATTTAATCTGCAACCGGTAGTCTGTTTACTATTAGAAGTACGGAAAAAATATTATATGTCGTTGAAATCGGTGACGGCCAGTGATGTCCGATTTCAGCGTATGGAACTATACAACAACAGTTAAACACAACCATACGAAAACAGCGAAAGATCAGCAGCAAACGCTGGCGTCCATCTTTAGAACGCTTCTAGTGATTTTAAGCTGTCATGTTATCTTTCAGATAATGAATTTTCGGGGTTCACTATTACCGTAGAGCAGAAGTGATCGATTACCTGAGTACGCCTATGGAACTGAATTTGTGACTACTGTTACAGAAACAGCAAACCCGATAACGGGAATGATTGTTCTTCAAGATTCAAGATGAATAATACATTCATTTTGTGCGAAAAAATACGCTTCAGGCTCAGAAAAGAACAAAGCTATGGCCTTAAAAACACGCGGGAGTTCATACGACAGGTTGCCTGGCCCTATAACGTTCGAACGCGTAACGTCGGGTGTGACGATATGTTTCAGTTATTAAGGCAAAGTAATGTAGATACGCTTAATCGGCAAAATGGGGCCCTCTTGTCGACTGCGTTTAGACAATTACCTAATTAAGAGCTTTGGCGGATGCGCTATTGCAGTCCTCGACTGTTATTATTATAAATATTTGGATTTCAGGCATTTGTGTGCTGCATGAGAGAGATGAGATGAGATAATGAGTTCGATTAGTTGTTTTGTGTACAAACAGCAAAGATCATATCTGCTTTGTAGTATGCTGCCTGACTGAGCCTCTCCATTATGGGGTAACAAAGTGTAACTATTATTAGGGCTTTTCAATCCGATAAAATTAGTAATTTTATTACACACCTTATTTATAGCGCCCTTACTTATTGAAAAATAAGACTACCAGCGTCTAGTTTAATGGCTGCCGGTATGGTGGCTGCGTATGTCCGCAGCTCGATCCTCTTTTACATGTTAAAGTAAGAAACGTTGCCTGCTTACATTTATCGTGTAGAGCGGATCATACATAAGATTGTACGTCCCCTTATCAGGATGAGTTCTGAGCCATTGGACGCTGCACTCCGGACTGCACTCAATTCGGCAACGTAGCTCAATGGACGAGTCGTTGAATAGAGCTCCAAATACGGGTGGAAGTGGCTCGACGATAGCTGGAGGAGCAAACTGCATCAGATCCATATAGCCCCGAGGGCCGCTGCCTACAGTATTCTTGCCCTCGCATCCATATTGACGCTAATTACAAAAGCAATATATTAATGGACAAAGAATAAGGCTAATGGGACAAAAAGCAAGCTCACACATAAAAAAAAAACATACGATAACGAAAGTAGCTACATGATGAGTACAAATTATATAACATAAGCTTTCTTGAATTTTGCACTATCTAACTGTCATTTATCTGAATTGCCGGAATAAAGCGAAACTATGCTAAGGTACTCTCATCATTATCTTGGAAATATCAATTTCCATTTTATTTATTCTAATTATTATGATAATTATTAGCCGAGCCATCATTTGTTGCTTAACGAAACTGCAATAATTCTAATAAGCAAATTTAATAAAATATTATTTATTATATAAAATAATACTTAGAGCTTTTCCTTGATGTGTTAATCCGCAAAGTCAATGCTTTGTTGACAATAGTCTTATTCAGCACGATTTGGCAATGGCGGGAAAATAGCATATTTACGCGAACAAACAAGGTAGCATCGCTGTTGAGATGATACATTTTGTGAACTTTTTTTCTATCAGAAACTGGCCATGGCACCGCGCGTTCTTTGATGCAATGGCAACATGCTGTGCGCCATCTTCTAAATTAGGAGCATGAGGCTTCCATGTGGAACGATCCATTTCCCATGCACCAATTTCGCACCGTACGCAAATGATAATACGTCTTTCAGTATGATTAATGTCAAGATCAAACGGCCCCGCGAGATGTTGTACGTTCATGGAACTTGTACTTCAATAACTGCGCAAGGGTAGATAACATTGTTCCGTTAGAAGTACGAATTGTTAAGTTAAATTCGTGAAGTTTTGTCTCAAATTATCTCTGTAAGGAGAAAGCTAAAAAGCCACCGACTGACATCCCACCGACTGTCCCAATGGTCGTACTACACGGTTACCTTAGCCCCGTAAACGAGTTGCTTGTAAATGGCCTGAAAACTCTCGTATGCTATTATGGGACAGTTTTGTTAAATCGGCTGAGAAGACCATGATGAAAAGCCGGATGGCACCCTACGATAGGGCCAAGTTGAAAATCAAAATGATTGAATTCCCTAACATGTCCTCAGCTTTTGAATCCATGTGGGCCACTCAGGCCTATGTCAGAGGGGCAACTAAGTTTTGTGAAACCTTTGCACAAAAAATGCTGCCTACTCCGCAGTGCGCAGAGTGTGAACTTTGGCCACAGGACACTTGCTTTTGTAGAAAAGGTAGATGACCCGATTCTAGCCCACAGTAAAACGGCATTCTTGCCGAATCCCTATGCGCAGTGTTTTCCCAACGTGCAAGCGTTTGAATAAATCAAGTTGACACGTCAAATGGGCGACTTTATACTAGATACGGAGCAATTTATAGCTAATCAAACGTGTGATCTGGATTTATTTTTCCTAGACATAAACGATTCGTTATAGCGAGATCCTGACGTGGGAAAAATCTAAATTACTTATATTGTGTTTTCTGTTAAGGAAAAGGCAAACTCTATAGTATATTGATCAATTTTGATGGTTTTGGCAAGCAAAGAGAATGAACCAACCTGGGTATCCATAGAGATGTTGTCGATGGTGTAGTTGTTGGCAATCGTCTCATCGAGGAACGTGTCATTGACATACCACGAATAGGCATGCACATCTGGGTGTCCCACGCCATCCAGAAGACATAGTAACGTGACTGATTTATTTTTAACGGCGTATAGCTCTGCAATCTCGATACGCGCAGCGCCAGGTGGATCTTTAATAGATAAACGAGGTCGCAAATTTGAATCATTATTTATTTGAGTCCGCCACATTTAGACATTTGGATCGTCTGCTCCTACCGCTTATCGACAATAATATCGCCTGATTTGGATCGGATCGAGTTGTGTTTATAGGCTTCGTTTAGCTTGCTGCACACACGTACAGGCGTATCAAGCATTAGCATTGACTAAAACGTTTTTGTACACCTACCATTGACGGGTGTGCACTCAAAAGAATTTATCGCTATACAATTGAAACTGTTAGCTTAGATCGTTCAATAGAGTACAGCTGGATGTAGGCGAAACATCGTTTTCTGCTGGTTATTATGACTCTTATGCGAATTCAATATTTATATATAGACTAAAACTTTTTAGCAGAACCAGTTTTGAACGACTAAAAAGTATCATTGTGATTGAATCTGACCTCTTTCAGGAACGTACCCGCATCTATTCATTGTTTTTGTCATAGTCAAATTGTCAATTTTTGTTATAAATTGACGAGGGGACGAGAAAGCCCCAGTGACGCAAACGGGTGCCCCATTCCAGTCTTTGGATTGGTCGAAAATAAAGATGACACCAAATAACCTGATCATATTATTATTAAACCTATTATATAATATGTCCGGGTTCAGTGTAGACGAAGAACAAGATGTAAATTTATTGGCTTCTGCAATCAGAGTATTAGCTAAGATCGAACACCGACCGTCATGGTAAATAATGCCGCAGTAAGAATCGTTGTCCTTAAACGAGATTTACACAATGATCTATTATTAAAAAAAAAAAAAAAAATTACACGTTTTTGTTTTATATGCAGTAGAATAATGTGCTGTTCACTATTGTCACTACCTGAAATGGTTGTCGACTATTTGGAGTAGTCCCTACGACACTGTCGATCTCCGCGCTGCCCAAAAACGGCAGTGTTCGCTACTCTATTAGAGCTGAAGTAGCTTTTGAAATCTCTAAGGTGCAGCTCTCAGCTTAACGTATAACTTCTTATGTAATCCTCATAAAGGGAACTATGCTTCGTCGTAGTGCGTACGTTACGATTGGCGGTCAGCTAACTGCTGCTATGATGTACACCCAAAATGTTGTATCGTAAAAAAAAAAAACTTTTTAACGTTAAATAAAATCAATTAACGACACTTTGAAACATCTGAAATATTAGAAGCTTCTGATTAGTGTTTTTTGTGCACAATTCATAATACCAACATTCAACGTCGAGGTATACAGGCAACGAAAGATTTCCATAATCAGCATCATTCAGCAAGCTACATGAATAGTTTCCTGCCTGGTCTCGGTATCCAGGAAGCCCTAACTCGTACTCGGAGGTTTCATTGAAAAGCACTCCATTATGGTACCAACGAGTCCGGTGTGTCCAAGTGGGATTGCCGTCCTCAACATCGCAACGTAGTAGTACCTCAACGTCTTTGGGCATCGTGTCAATATCTTTCACCGTCATTGGGTTCATCTCCAGTTTTGCCGATGGTGGGTCTAAAACGAAGGTTACCATTATTCATGAACGTATATTAGAATTTACATATGCATTTCAACAACGGTACAATATTGCTGCAGTCTGTTGTCCATCTAATACAATGAAGTTTCGTATCGATAACTATTGCAATTTGTGAAATGCTCTCGATACTCTTAATATTTGAAAAGAAAAAACAATTTAGTCCAGCTAAGTCATTCGCCATAAGGAACACTATTTGAACACTGAACCAATACATCTATACCTTGATAGTAACAACTTCTTTTATGATTTACTGTATGACCTTTCGACGACAGGTTTCCAATGATTTCTAAGGGGGAACCTTGATCTCTGAGTTATCGGCTTTCCGAATGATTGCACCGTAAAGCTTACGGTATAATTCCCTTATTCGTACTGTCAATGCCCCCCATTATAACATTATTGAATCTCATGATTAATGGGCCAACTTTAAACCTTGAACAATGCTTGGATGGAATGGATCTTGAATCTGTTTATCTTATCTTTCTTTTAGGTGCGGTAAGAAACTACTTTATATCTGTACCCCTTCTCCAAGATTATTAAAAAAATATATGAATTACCCAATTTTTTAAATAAAGTAATAAGGGTATATTTGTTTCGACATAAAACAAATGTCGTAGCACATTTCGTTCAAGCTTTAGAACTTAGAGGTAATCATTATATAATTATCTTATATTTCTCTCGCTTTAGAGAGAAAGTCCTTTGTACATAAAAGCGGTTAGTCATAGTGACTGACTTACGACCGCTACGATAGGGTAGGCAGCGAAAGCGGACGTCGCATGCGACCCTGGTTACAAGGGCACAGGGTCGGTGACGTGGGCTGAGCTAGCGCCCATTTCGCATTGACCTAGGCGTTACGGCAAGACTAGCAAGCGATGGAACTCCTATATATTAAGAGGCTGTCGATGATTACGAAAGCGGGCTCTCGTGGCCTAAAGCAAAGCAGTGTATTGTGCATAGTTATATGTAAGCTTTTTTCAAAAAGCTCAGATGTCCTTTGGTCCCGACCATAATAGAAGTTTTTCGTCCACCTGGTAATAGACCGAAATATTTCTCCTGCAGCGAGCGACAATAACGAGAAATAGTACATCATAGCTTGCTAGCAATAGGCAGGGGCACAGTTCTCGCAACGTGACGCTAATAAGGACATAAATTGTTTTAACGGGTCCAGGTAATTGGGAAAACAGTGAACCTAACTATTATTTCTAGCAGACGATTTATTCATCATCAGCACTTAGTCACAAATTGATTGGAGCCACCTGATAGTCTGTCTGTACGGTAACAACGTCAGTAGCAGAACAGAATAAGTGGATAAAATCGTGAAAAATTCTAAAGAGCTCGACGTTCCGCGCTGGCGAAAGACATGCTAGCTACTACACTATCTATAACATATAAAAACTATACAATATATGAAAACTAAAAAAAAATACCAACATCCAATTCTTTGTGACTTTTTATTCAAAACACGAGTTTGGGTGGCAGGTACTAGATTCGCTAGTAACAACAACAACAGCACCATCTCTGCTGCAGTACCAGTCTTGCATAACTTGCAGCGGTGCTTGTCGGATACCCTTTGACGGCAGTTTTGGTGGAGTTGAGCTTACAGCCGCGGGGAATTGGGTCTTTCTTTTCAGTTCAAACTTCTTTTGTTAAACTAAAAGTGACGTGCTTTACTTTGTCATTATTCGGTGGCTGCAAGTTGGACATGCTGGCGGTGGCTGGTTAGGGTTATGAAACAGGCCGCAACTGGGAAAAAGGGCACTACGAAAGCGAAAAAGTGAGTCCTTTAATCGATGGACGGATCCACCGAATTGCCAGTCTTTCAGGAGAGTCACTGCTTTCACGTTTGAGTTTATGGGTCCTTCATTAAGAGTGAGAAACGGAAATGCCGCGCAGGCAAAATGAAGCATCACGATGGAAACGGTAACCAGAGGAAGGCTGCTGTTCCCTAATTTTGTGGCCAGATTAATAAAGCCCTCATATAACAACCGCACGAAGAAGCCAAGTTAATTGGAAGTAAAACATACAAATTCACAGTTCGAGACCAACGCAAATCAATTTAGAGACCTGATCAACTAGAACTGATGCGAGTCTGTGCGCTCCTACCTGGCAGATAGCTTAAGTTGCAATAAAAACGAAAATCAACTAAAACCAATCGACCGAAAATCATTGCTTTCATTTCCTATACAATCAGACATTTCGTTCCAAACGCTTTTCTCCTAATCTTTAGTCAAAGCTTAACGCGGCTCAGTGTGAGCCGTGATGTTTATCCGTTAATTTTTCCATTACCATTCATTCATTCATTGTATTATATGAGTTCTGGTAAAATTGCGACTTACACATGACATCAAGAGAAACCGAATTGGACGAGTTTCCCCAGCCCATCTCGTTCTTGAGGGAGCACGTGTAGTTTCCGTGATCGTCCTTAGATACGTTAAGGATTCTCAGAATCGGGCTGTTGCTAGCTGAGCTGTTACTGTGATCCTGGATGAGTTCGTAAAGTTTGTCGTCAGCGGCGTGGATAGTAACGTTGTCCTTGGCAAACGTGTAGTCAAAGATATTGGTTGGATTTGCCGTATAATTGCAGATGATATCGACAGCCGTGCCCTGCTTGACAGGTTCACTGTTAGCCCGCTCGATCCACACAAACGGGGTGACTAAGCGATGTTAAAAAAAGTAAAAACGTACGCGTCAATCCGTTAGCCTAAAATAACAACACTCATCATAACATCAGTGTTCCGTTATTATTTTATATAATAGTGTACAACGACTTATCTCGGAGAAGCGGCGAACGTCCACTGGCGTAATATTGTTGAATATTGTTACAGTAGTTGTTGGGGGGCTAGCATTGTTCGACACGCGCACATCTCGAAGCTATTTGTATCGTTGATTGCGTTCTTTTCGTTACCGTGTCACATCGACAACTGCGTTCGTGTTCCGATACCTATGCCCCTTACCCTAAAAGATTATTGATGCCCAATTGCCCTGTTCCTCTTGGTGTATTGCTTTGTTCTATTCATTCGTTACCTTTATTTCATTATCCTGTTTCAATAATTCAGCTAGATTGTTTCAACCATTTCGCTTCGGCTATTCAGTTACCCTAATATTGATATTCTCCGCCTTGACCTTGTCGTTGCGGGACTTACAGAAGTAGTTCTGTACGTTTATGTTAATTATTTATATTATGCCGTACTCCTAGGATAGTTGCCCTTTATCCCATTGCGGTCGTCTGAGTATCTCTTAATTACCTTACTCATGGTTAAAGAAGAACACTTTAAATTAAATTAAACAAAAAAAAAAGTTAAGTAAAAGCTTTGAACAGTAAATAAATTAAATAATAAATAAAAAAAAATAGAGAAAAGCGTTAAATTGGCACTGTTATATATAACTAAAAGCGACCAAGTCGTTCCCGCATTTAGGCCTTTGAGGAACTCTCGCACCACTGAAAAGGACGCTGTCCAAGAAGGCTATGAATAACCTTTTTAGGTTTTTTGATAGGAAAGTCAACGGGGAATTGTTTGAATCTTCCTTGTACTCTCTCCACACAGGCAGTTTCCACCGTAGTATTTTCCAATCATGCCAAAATCACAGACAGCCTGAGTGTACACGATTGAAGTTTCAATTTAAGACGGAAAATAGGTTCTAAAAGGACAAGAAGCAAGCATTGCATCTCTCACTCTTCATAAAGCCTATTTTGGCCTACTATGGATTGTTAAGCGTACGACAATCTTCTTCTTGATCTCATTATTATACTGTCTTATATCACTTCTACGTCGATATCGGCAGATCGCGCCCCCTCCCCCTCGTGCCCCTAGACGTGCTATGCATCAGCGGTCATCAAACACGTGATATCAGTGATTACTTCGAATCCAGTTGACCCAAGCAGAGCTATATATCGTAGACAATTATTGGATAAGATGGGCTAGTAGTACAAGCATTTGTTAATCAGCCATGAACTGCGGTGGTTCCAAGTGGTCGACTTAGGGAACAGCGGGTACACTTAGTGTATATTGTTGAGGAAACCTTTCTAGATCAGATCTGGCGATCCTGTTCGTTGCTTGCTTCGATACTGCCATTGGAAAAGTGGGAGATACGGAGATATTATACAATATATCGTATGCATAGGTGGAAGAAGATGCTAAGAACTAGTCGAAAGCAATAGATTAGACTCAATGGAGATTACAAATTAAACCGTCAAAAGCGATGGGGGAAATAACGAGGTCATTGATGATATAGCAAATCTCTCACGAACGGTTAGTGTGTGACCGCGATTGAGAAAGAGGGTAGCGTTTAGCGCGACAGGATAGACAGGAAAGACAACAGGCACACCCTAAAGACACCGAAGCAATGAGATTTAATGATGGCATCCTTGCCGAACTCGCTTCTCAGTTGACGCTTCTTTAGCAGACGACCTACGATCCCCAGAACTGAGATAACGCTAAACGTATTCGTTAACTGACGACTCTGATCGCAGACAGATACAGCCACGATTTAGCCAATGAACGAGCGCGCCGCTGTGACGTAACATAGTTAACGTGTGTTCAATGATTTCAGTGTATCTTTTATAAAGCTCGCCGTTAGCGTACGGCCAGGACCAAGCAAGTCAGATTGATCATATTTATTGTCCTGTTATGAACCTAGTACAGAGCGATAAGCGAATCAGTTGTCAAATTCACCATTGCGCATTGCTTTTACCAGACCTAACTTTAACCAGCTTACATTTTGTTTGCGCAAACAACCTGTTAGGTTATAGAAAGCATCATGTTTTAACGAACAAAACATCATCAAGGTTTGCGAAACACTATTTCTGACATGGCTCTAGAAATCCAAAAACGATTAGTATCGATCCTAATGGGCTCCAAGGGACCAACCAAAGATATTCCTTTATGTAGGACAATTGATTGATCATTAATCAGTAAACTTCTCAAATCACCTATAAAAAATGCAAGTTTCATTTAAAATCTAACTGATACCATTCGCGGGCTATTCGTAATAGGTGACAATACCGTGAGTTACTGTTTTGCATATGACTGTATTGTTTACCCTTCCCCCCGCGCCCCCCAAACAATATCAAAAGAGTTTTAATAATAATAATTAATGATTCGCTGACATTGTTCGCCGATTTCCGGTAAAAAAAAGTATTTTTAATTGCTGTTCAGATATTTTCGTGAGGCTCAGTATAATACCATATAATATAATAAGAATTTTCTTTCCCATCAGTAACACGTTCCTCTGCAAACCTATTGCCTTTATAAAGCCTCTCGGAACGGCTTTCCAGGTCTCACATCATATTATTATTTATCCATTCGCTTCTATTTGTCGATGTTTTTTTTCTAGACAACGTTCTACGATCATTAAGACCGTCGAGTCGGATCAAATACTTACAAAGTACACTCATTGTATAATTATCCATAAGTGGAATGGCACCCTTCTGTTTCATGACCTCGTTGGTCCCGTGACACGCGAATACGACATCGTGGTCATAGCGATTGACCGAAATATCGAGTACACTAGTTGTGTCGAACGTGTCGTCTTCGGTTCGAGTATGAGATGACGGAGGTTGAGAACCCAGTTCGATACCCTGGCGATACCAAATGGCGTTCGCCGGGGGATTCGCGCCCTGTACGACACAAGTCGATATCATGCGACCGCCCTCGGGGATGTTCATTAACGGGGGCTTCAAGCTGATATCGCGTGGTTTTACTGAAATTGGACAAATCAAACGAGGTTATTGAATTACAACGCTCGAATAAATGAGTGATACAAAAATCTTCATTTGTTATCCAATAGCTATCTTTTCGTAAGGCTCGATCAGTAGATCAGACAAAAGCATTTCTGAAGAACCAAATGCAATCTCGGACAATAGTACATTGTTGTGTTTCTATAGAAGAAATGAAAGCTACAGATCATAAACAAAAGGTAAACTTTAATCGATAATATATTCGGTAGGGAGGTTGGCAAAGTACTCCTTAAAGCAGATACCGGACCTGTTTCGAATAAAAGCAATAGACGCTTCATAACATGATATGTCCATATAGAGGCTAAGTTATCGTAAGGACAAACTGCACTGGAGGGCCAAATAAAGGCTGTGCATCAACGTGGAGTTCTGTACGATACTCGGTGGCTAGATTCAATACCTGCTCGCATTTAAAACAGGCCCACACGAAATAATGAAATGTTTGATGCACTATCGTTTCGTGCACCAGTGGAGAACCATAGAGTAAAGGAAAAAATACAAAAAGTGATAACTCTAACTTAATACAGATATGTCTAACCTATAGCGAACTTAACCAGAATCAAGTGAAGCACATAAAGTAATACAGTTCAGTATATATATTGTTTTTCTTGTCGAGTACTCGATACGCGCAGAATACGAGATAGCTTAATTATTATTTTTAATTGTCTGTACCACGTCTGCACGATGAGGTTGTTAACCACAGTTGTACTGATTGTAGAAGACGTATAACTGAATACAATAGCAAGGACCGCGAAGAACGAAAGTTCTTCTATAGAAAAAATCTTCTAAATAGAAGATAGATGTGTCGTAGTAGTGAACTGTAGAGAGTGTCTAATGGCTTAGTTATGTTTTTATGAATCACCATCTTATCCTAAAAAACAACCGAGATACAAATTGTTATTTCCAGTTTCAAGCCGCATACTTTTTCCCACTTGTATAGATGCTGGCGGAAGCTGGGTATATATATATATATATATATATAGCCTATGAACGCGTTCCCATAACCGCGTCCAAATCCACTATTTAACCTTACCTTGTTCGAAAAATTCGGTCTTTTGAATCTGAGATTAACCATGTAACTGTAATGGGTACCATATAGTTTCGAAATAAGTCTAAATTGTTTTAAGTAAGTGACAAACACACGGGGCAGTCTCACTCACTCTTCTCATATACATTTATCATCAACAGTACATTCCTCAAACTGCTATCTTAAAACGATACGACTCACATAAGGTTCGCTTTGGTTTACGCAAATACTAGGCCCGCCCTAAAACGAACCCGCGTAAATTTAGTTCCGAGAGAGAATCGCTGGCATACGATTTCCTCCAGCCTCAAAAGGCATCCCGAAGAAAAGAATAAGCAACACGATTCTCTCACTGAACTCACCCGTGTGAATCGCTTGAACGAGGCCGGCAGCAACAACGACAACAAGTTTTTACGCAGGCCCATCGTCCTACGCAAACATCGAAGGCGATCACGGCGATGATCAGAATGGTGTTGCCCTTGTACTGGTTATCGTAATAACAGAAACATAGACCACTAGATAGGCAGGACAGCTGTAACGCAGCGTCTTTTGAATCGTATTATACTCAGTTGCCCAAAAGATCGCATTTTTTTTGTTATGTTCGCAACTACGATTGTGCTTAGAACGCATTCAAGTTCCTAACGGCATGTGAAAACAGTAACGCTAATAATATTAATAACAATTCAACAAGTACCAACACCGTATAAACAATCCAGATCGATACTATCAATTCCGTTTAGCGTTCACTGTTTAGTTATCCGTTTTAGTGGTTATTTATAGTTATGATAGTATATCCGTTATATAATAAGCAGAGTAGGCAAGTCGATACGTTTAAGAGCATCAAGAAATAATAAAACTCAATGCAAAAACATGTCGTCGATGCCACCATAGCTATCATCACGTTCGTCATCAGCTGCGGCATTACTACACCGTTTCCAGACACTGACCATGCGGAAAAGGTTCGCCAGCGGAGCGTTTGTTGAGCTCCCGTTTGCCTGTTGTCAACTCACAGGACGCGAAAACTACTAGCAGAGTGACCTTTCTGGCCACACGCACCCTACCCCGTAAGATCCACCCACGCACACTCGGCAGTCGTAGCACTGGAATTAGTAAAGATATTTTTTCCAACGAGTATACAATAAGGAACGCCTCAAAACTCCCGAAATTTTGTCCATTTGTCTATTACTAAAAACTCTCGCACATACATTTATAGTACAACTATGCTCAAGTTACACAAAACCTAAAAATCTTGCAAAACCCTGTAAAGCTTTCAAGATAAAAACAACCTTACCGATCTCTTTCTGAAAGCGATCGGTCCGTACGGCTCCAGAAATATCGTCCGTCACGTACATCCGCAATACACGAATATACGAATACTGCGCATTTTTTCGTAATAGCCAAACTCGTTCATTGGGAATAAGGTATTGAGTTTTTTAGTTTAGGTAAGAAAAACAAGATCTTTATTATCACACATTGTTGGGCATATTTCTAGCTTTACGCCTAGCAAGTTTGCTGCCAAGGCCATTTTTGGCAAGCGTCAGACTAACAGTCTACTGCTGTCAATAACCTACCTTGTCGCGTCCTGTCAGCAAGACATTGTTTATAATCTGATAAAGCGCCATAGTGTAGACGCTGCGTTAGAGATTTGAACTTACAAAATCATGGGGCTCTAATCTGTTAGGGAATGCTCTAATTAGTGAAATTTTCTACTCGAAAAGTGAAATGAATATTGCTATTTTTTTTATTATTGTTCAAAGAAACCTACTTACAGTGAAGTGTGATATTAACTTCGATACGTTTCGGCTCAGGGAAGGTAACGTGTCGGACTTCACATCGAAATCTTGACCGGATGTCATTCCTGTTAAATATATTCGAATAGGTAACAACTGATGTAATATAACCATCTTCGGTTGATGTTTCCAAAGCAGTCCTAAGAACTTCATCGTTTTGGTACAGGATCACTTCGGGGGCAGGTTTAGCGCCCCGCGTTGTACACGTCACATTAAACTGTTCTTCTTCAAGGAGTGGTCCCACTGGCGAGCCATCCGTGTATTCCACACCACTTAACTCTAGAATCGGATCTTTAGGCTTTGCTGGAAGGATACAGAAGACAGAACACACGACAACGTTCGCTATGCCTCACTTCGTTCAGGTCTAACCATGTATATATACCAGTGTAGTGATAGAACACAGACGTATTAGAAACAAGTTTACATTTTTCATTTTATGTTTTTCAAAGTCAAAGTTAGTTCATTCGTGCAGATGCGTGCTGATATCAATTTATGGAAGAAAATTTAGGAGGAAAATTAAAAGGAATTTTAGCTTCGGAAGCTAGTCTAAAAGGAATTCTACCTGACCTAAAATGTCTGTCTACGTGCATAACTAGCTTCCGCTTGAAATCTCGCAATATTTAATAAAATAGAGTTAATCTGCTTTAAAGATATTAGGAGTCGATGCCTCAAGTACCCTCCCTCTTAACGACGCCTATTGCACAACCTATATATATATATATATATATATGTATATATATACTTTGTCTTTAAAATGTTATTGCAGGTACGTGACAGGACTCACGACGAAGTGACATCAAGCAGCGGATCTAAAGCATCGTCTGTATGAATTTCGTCGGCTTTCTAAAAAAAAGGACCAGAAGGAACGCATACAATTATTCATAGAAGCAGACAACACTAGAAAAAAGTCATAGATATGTTTTCAAGAATGGCATTGTACAATTCACATGTGGTTGCCCATTAGATCTGTACCGCGTAAATGGACAGAAGATAGGAAATTAAGTATGACAAAGCAAAGGCCGTTTTCCGTTACCAGCTTTATTCGCCTTGTATCGTTTCTGTAGATATCACGCTTTTTTGTGTTACTGCCCGCTGTTGGTATCTCTGTTAGCACCACGCGGAAACATATGGCAGTTTGACGGTATGATACTTGCTCTGTCTCCGCTTCTCCTTCATTTTTCCTTTCTTTCGTCAGGTCAGAAAAACCATTAAAGGTCATGCAACTTTTGCAGCCGCTGCGGGGGTGACAGGTTCTGTTCTAACGCTGCAACTGTTGCTGTTGTTGCTACATGATGTTGATCAGGTACCTAATACATCCGTTGTGAGATCAGAACAGGTGCTTTCTCCACGGCGGTGTGACACCACGCATGGTGTCCTTCTTTCAATATCGGCACCACCACCACCACCGCCGCAATGCCGGATGTCCAACTTTTTGTCTTTGATACCGTATCCCCTCTCCTATCCTTAGTGGGCCATTTCATCTCTGACGTTTTTCCCTTGTTAGGCTCCGGGGCTGAACAACCTATCTATCTCCTCGTTGTCGTCATCGTCAGTGTCATCGCTCCTGTGACTGCGGCCGATACCGACTGTCGTAATAGTATTCAGGCGGGCAGGGATACAGACTGTGCCGAGCTGCAGCGGGCAAATAAAGCAGTATAGCAAAAATGCATTGAAGAAAGAGGCCGCTTAACTTGAATGGTTAACAAATGGAAGGTGGAAAGACGGTGGCTGTCATTTCAATTTCGTCTCTGTTAGCACGGTCCAATAATCTCAGCAATGTCTTCTCGTACTTGTGAAACAGCGGAATGGTGCTAACAACATATCTCTTGTCACTGATAGCTGTCTAAACGCTAAGGCACACGTTTAACACGCTAGGGCCTTAGCGTCTAGCGACATGCGACGGCTCCACAACTCAATCAAAGTAACATATATGTATCATGCAGATATGTAGAAAACGATAGTATAGTAACGCTAGTCAGTTACAATAGTGCAATATACACGTAGGCATTAGTTATTATATATTAATACTTAGTGTTGTAGTTGGGCATAGAGAAGACATAGTGCGTTCCATTTTCGCACAGTTGCTTACACCCAGATAGAATGAGCGTCGTTAGACATACTTCATTTTGTAGTATGGAGATAATATACATCGTTCCAGAAAACTGGGCTTTTATAGCCTTAAAAATACCAATGATTTACTACGCCCGCTGTACAAACGAAGTATGCATTTCCCTGCAGCCAAAAGAAGGAAGCTTGTTATGGCAAAATGACTGAGGCGGATACTTCTGTACCAAGTTAGTAAGTTGACTGCCACTGCCCAAAGGTCAACTTACGCTGGATCAATTGAAATGGGCTGGCATCTATGAAAATCTTTTCATTTAGCTCTAATTAATAAAAACAAACAACACGTATGAGGTTCGTTATAGAAACGAACTCAATAGAGACACAGCTTATGCACTATGTATGTTGATTTGACACTATATTTTCTATACGTAAGTATCTATAATTAGACTCATGCTGACTAGCATCAGATAAGACGTCCTACCGTGACGTGATTGAGAATCATTGGATCGTATCTGCTTCATCGTATTTGTATGTCTTGTAGAAACACTTTAAAAAAAACTGCGTTCTCCGAACCTCTCACGATGAGCTGTGCATACGAGAGTGAAGGACAGCCGCCTTTCGTGTAGGTGACGTCGCATTTATATCTTGCTTCGTCGGTCAGACGCAACGGGGCAATTTGTAAAATTGCTGTTGTATTCTTTATGTAGAAATCGGCCCTCGTGGTCGCACCGTCCGCAAGATCGAGCAGGGCCGTCTGTCGCGTCGCCCTATAAATGAATACGCGCTTCCACATATCGTTGACGAATTTCGACCATGTAATAAGATATACATCTCCACAGTGGGCCGTGTCGACCAAACAGGGCAAACGGGTAGAGTCACCGTCCAGGCCAATAATTTGTTCCTCATCGTCGCCACTGACCGTCATACCTGCCACATGTAACATGCACAACAACTAATCAGAAAAGTATCATCTTTTTACGTTTGGTTAATTATATAATAATAACGATAATAATAATAAAAGTAATAACGATAAGTCAATTTCTCGGCAATAATTGAGACTTTGTGATAATATCCAACTGTAGACGTTGATTCGTTTTTGCTTATACGCACACCATATACGGCACCTGATCTTGGAAAAAAAGGATTTCTCTTATTTATTGCCATTCAATGGAATATCGAATTGAATATACGGTCAAAAACAATTATGAATTCTGAGATTTCCTGTGATTAAAGGCTAGAAGATCGACGCCTAAATAGAAGACTATATTCTAACAAAAATTATTTTAAAAAACAATTTTTATATTGGAAGTATTAAAACATACGCTGCATGTTTAATCTTCGTTTCGTAAATCATACCTTAGTTTCTACGGTAGCAGCACGTGTCAGAAATAAGCAAGAAGCGTTTGATAGATTTTTTTTTAAGTTTCTAATCCTGGGGTTTTGTTGGCATTTTTGGCTAGTGTTTGGTCGCAATTATTATGCATTATCTATTAAACCTTGACTCACTATGGCAGCATTCGATAGCTCTTTTACATACAAGTAACAATCAATAGTTTTTTTTTTTTTTTTCTGATATATTTTCTACGTAGATCGCATAGAAAGTAAGTGTCAATTTTCGTACAATCCCGTCGTAACCTAAAGCCGGCTCTAATGCTTGGTTTTACTTTACGGACGTGAGCTGGTTGGCTAAATTATACCAGTCCCTACTATGATGTGGCACACGACTTCGCCGTCCGTTCTGCTTAGGTGGATGGTGATCATAACTATGCCGCTGCCCGGGGGCTGCCGAAGCATGCTCGACGGGCCTGGATCGCAACGTCTCTACAAATATAGCTCCTGTACCTACTGTTGCACCTACTGCATAATAGATTGGATTTTAGAGTGCAACACGGTACGATTTGTAAATGGTTTATGTGTACGTGAGTCGGGATAGCTATGCAATTACGCTTTACTTACTTGAAACGTTTACTGAAAACGACTTCTCATTTGCGTTACGGAAATTGCTATAGGTTAAGCGCGAAGAGTCCACCGATAGGCGGCCGCAATTGCGAAAGCCCGTCCACTTGCTTTGACATATTAATTATGCCGGTCGCTCAAAAGTTACCCGTGACGTGCGAGTAGGATGACAGGTAAGCCTGCCATCTTCGGCGTACATGTTCACGTATTCGCCCCACTGTTCCGTCACGACTGCTACGGTCTTACGGGACAGTAAAGTGTAACGGTACGCATGTGCACTTTAATCAGCGCATGCAGAAGGAGATTATCTATCAACTTGAGCGTATAGTGCTTTGTTTGGTATAGAGCATGATTTTAAGTCATTATGAAGAAAGCATTAAACTATGCATGTAGGGTAACTGTCAAACAATGCAACAAATATACACCGCAAGTCTTGTTTCTGTTTCGTCTCACAAGAAAGAGTCACCTATAACTTAGGTTTTACTCCAAAATATTGCAACAAGTTGCGCAAACTATATATTGGCAATAACGACGTTCTCATAGTTCTATTATTAAACTTGTGCGATAATTTAAGCATTCGTTACCAAAGATTTTTTTCGACAGAACTTCTTACTCTGCTAATGAAGGTATCGTCACATAAGCATCAATTAACGTGTCAGTTTAGAAGAAAACCATTTTACGTTTGAACGCTCGGTCTGTATAGGGATCAATTATGATGAAGATCATGGATTTGCGCTGAAAGTAGCCTTGTGGGAAGATCGAACGAATTTTATCGGAGAAAGACATTGGCAACGCTAATAGCGCTAAGTTAAAATTCGGTCACGGTATAAGACCTCTCTGAGAACTTCACATGTAGCTGATGGCTTTAATAAAGGTGAAAACCAGTTCTTTCAGATACAACACGTGAATTTCGCAGTACAATAAACAATATATGACTTTATCTTGCCGCTTTCAAACTCTTTTTCTGTCCTAATCGCACGAACTTTTACTGTATCAGTAAAAATATACTGCCGTCTCTGTATTATACTTTTTGGATTTCAAACGTAAAATATTTATGAAAACAGTGAAAAAAACGCTTAAGCTTGAACTTCACAAATATAGAACACACGTTTTGGAACAACGTAGGCTGAGGGTGTAATCGACCATTATGAGATATATGAACATAATGATGTTTTTACTTGTATAAGCTTCGGAGTTTAAATCCAATGAAAGATAAACGGGTAGTCGATGAAAAATGCTACCATAATATATGCGTTTCGTCATCGGTGGATACGGACTCATTTCGATCTGTCTTGGTACTGCTATTTAGTCGAATACTCCGAAACGTGTTATCAACTTTTGTGAGGATATGCCCAAAATAGCCCAAAGAGGCTAAAAACTGCCTTCGGCAGTTTGAAATAGCCACGCTCTCCATACTCCACAGTTCCTATCACGACTTCAGCAAGGATGTTTAGAATCTAAACAAATTGACTCAATTGGTGTTAACGTCTATTCTTGGTCACTTTCAAACTTTTTTCGGTTAGACAAGAGCGCGAGATAGAGAAATAAACGGTTAATTAGGGTATTCCGTCGAAGCGGACGAATCAAATTGAGGCGTAGACATAGCTTGCAGCCTTGTGTGTGCGCATGTCGCAGGTGCCATTGCGCGGAAGCCACAGCTGTCTCAGGCTGATTCCTCAGTAATCGCTTAAAAACAGGCAGAGGAGGATCAGTGGCTATAGAAAGGTAGAATAATAATACGTAGATCAGTCAAGTGGTAGAGCGGGAGCCTCGTTCTTTTTCCCGCTCGGTCCTCGACAACCAGTTACGCGCTACGTAGATCCTTGCCGTCGTTAGCGCTGGCAGCAGGGGCGATAACAAGCCGCCAGCCATACATCCTTCTCTATTTTGTCGTCGTCGTTGTTGTGGCTTGTAGTTCTCCATAATGCTTCAAGCCATGTGGCTACATACAGACAACCGCAATAAACTTGTCGTAATAGGGAGCGTTCTCTTGCATCGGATTCCCTTAAGTATATTCGTCAAAAGCAGCGTTTTTCTTAGCCTCTTACACATGCAATGGATGCTAGAAACGTAAGGAATCTTTATATGGACCCGGAAAGAGGAAGAGTTTGAAAGCTAATTGCGCCTAAGATCAGTGCACGTAAATGTCTTTTTTTTTTTCTTCATTATGATAGTGCATTGTGTATGCAAGGATTATTCTAGAAATAGCGGTCGCGTTCTTGTTGATACGGGCGCTTATAAGGCGGTATTCATGGCAACTGCTACTGAGTTTCCCATTTCATAGATTCCGTCCAGATTTTCTCCTTTCCAAACAGGACTAGAAAAAAAAACAAATTGTAGCTAGTGTATGGATTATTGAAAAAGGCAATAAATCCAGTTATTAGGTTTATATTACTACAGTTCTAATAAATATGGAACTAACTTTGTAGTCCGAGCTCAAGTATAATATTAGCGTGTCTACGGTAGCCATTATTATAAACTACTTATATCACCGTGTACTAACTATCCGTTACAATTTGATCGGGCAGTAGAAATGTTCCGTTAAGCCAACAGAGTGTCCACGTGTCCTACCAATCGGAAAGTGCTCCAAGTATTTAGATCTCATACAGTCCTATCTCTCACTTAACCATGCAACACTGTTTATCCTACTATCTTCACCTGTTGGGAGATTATTTTCGTCAAGCGGCTCACTCGTGTGATCTTGGCAAATGGCTATGTGTATATGTCCCTATCCTCACCCCATATGCCTCTGTTGAATGTAAACGAGACGTCAAGGTCGCCGTTGTTGCTTCTATTGTCGATTCTAATAGTCTCGTATGGTTTAGCCGTCTACCAGCCTAGTCTAACGAGGGTGATGATTTCGGAGCATTATTTATAAGTAGCTCCATAAGAAAAAACCTGTGTGGTATCCCGCAGGTAGCCAATACTGGATAGAAGCAGCATCGACAGAAAAAAGTGACTCTGATTATCTGGTAGCTTTTCACAGCAGCTCAAGGGCGTTTCGAGCTCTCTCTTTTTGTTATATTTTGTAAAACGTGTCATAATTGTCCAAAAGATAATTAGACTATATACGTTTCAAACGCTCTCCCAAGGTTTTAAAGATATCTTTTCAATTATATACGTCCTGTAGTTAAATAGCACTTCGGTTATATTTTGCATGCTCAATCAAAAAAGCTTTGTATTTACTATTATTGTTATTTATTTTATTCATCGATCCTTGCTAAGGATGCCATGGCTTCAAATTATCAGTCCTGCCATATCCTTTTTTACCTTCCTCAGTGGCTAACCCAAGCTAGCCTGGATATAGAAGTTCAACATCAACTGTCAACATGGAAACAACTTATAGGTATTTTCGTAACGTCGTTATTCTGTTTGCTACGACTGGTGACACAGCTCGTTTTACCGTTTCACCTTCGATGGGAACGATCTCCAGCTCGGCGAGTTTGTTGTGATATTGGTACGCTGACATCAGAAAACAGCTATTGGATTAGCCTAGATGTCTATGACAGGACACAGGACACAAGTTTTGGCTCATCATTAATTCATTTTAATTAATTATTGAACTAATTTAATACCTTTTTAACAACATAAAAAGTCGTCTGGAGGGAATATCCATAACATGAATATTCCCGCTCACCAGTAGGTGTTTCCGTGCTAGAGTTGTATTGACTTTATACGAAGACGTTTCTGTTAGGATGGCTTGACCATCTATGGTCGTACAAATCGAACGTAATTTACGTTTACGTTGTATACACAAGCGTTTGAGTGCAGTCTGAACGTTAGAAAGTTTATACTTCAATCTGTGCAGTCGGAATATTATATATTATGCACGCGTTCTTAGGGCTGCAGTGTCGCTGCCGTGTTAGATTTAGAAGTAGCAAACAACTTATATACCGCTAATGTCAGCATCGAGATATTCCAAAACATCAATTTTGTACAATGTTCAATTATTACTAAGTCACGAATCTTTATTGTATCAACCTGGCCGTCGTATGTTATCAGTAGACTTTTTGCTAAGGACATAGTAATTATACAGGAATTTTCATTCCCGCTTACAGTTTGACACTTGGTGTGTAGTCAGCATAGAGACATGAAATCTGCCTTCTGAGGAGTGGAGCACTACTATATAAAGCACGGCACCTATATTGGTTATACTTCATAACCGACGTGTGTTTATCCATCATTCAAAGCCCGCAATATAAAAAGCAATACGTTGTTTTTGTAATTTTAGCGAAAAATTGAGCTATTGCCCAGTTTGTTTGCGCCGGATGAACCTCTACCTAGATCAAAAACTTATTTGTTCGCTCGAAGTTGTTGCCAGTTCTCATATGACTTTTCAACCTGCCGCTAAAGATTTCTATGGGGAAAACTGATAGGACTTTAATTTGAAGAGTTTAAGGATGGCACAAAAATCAATTTCTGATAAATCGGATTTTGAAATTAAGGGGCATTTTGAGAAGAAGCTAACTGGATCGTCCCAAGAAGCTCTTACGGTTAGTCTCTTTGAGACTTTTTGCATTTTTTTCTACTTCTTGGACTTTTGAACCGTTTTGCGTCCTTTCCTGATTGAGACTTTTTTGTCTGCTATCAGCCTGGAATAGGTCTTTGTGACGCGTCTTTAAGCGACTTTATTTAAGACTCTTTAAGCGAAATTATAGCTAATAATATCTCTTGAGGCGCGGCTACTACTGCAAGGTTATTTACGGCTTAAGAATGATTGGTTACTTTGAAATGACTAGTGAGTGATTCTTAAAGGCCCTGAATTGAAGCTAAAACTGTAAAAAATAGTGGCTATTTTGAATAAGCCTAATCGCCACGAATGACGCTTCCAGCTCCAATACAGAAAGTCGTTGGAATATCTGTTTTTATTTAGATAACGTCGTAGGACCAAAGTGTAAGGACAAGTGCTCAGCGTGGGTGAATATTTTGCCTTTTGTCTTAACGAGTTGCAGGAAATTGACAATATAAATTACAAAAATTGCTGAAAAAGGTTACTTTGTTTGATTATATATATATAACTACTGATGTCACCTTGCAAACGAGCCAGATTTTTTTTTAACTCATATTGCACTGTTGAAATGGCTTGCTTTTGCCCGTTGGGCATTAACGTTGCAGTGCGTGCTCGACCACACCTATTGTGTATGTGTTGTAAGATGCTATTAGAAGAACACACGTAAGTTATAATGCTGTGCTTTAAAATGACTGCGCAATTGACATAGGCGTATCGATATCATGTATCGAAAAAATAACAACGACACGATTATTGCTAACATTACAAACTTTGATTATTATTCTCAGCAGCCAGACTAGCTGTAATAAAAAATAAAAACTGACACCGTGGTAAGCAGTGGCGTGCTAGAGACGCCTTTTAATCGATCAAGCTCACAAAGTTAATTAGGCTAGAAAAGCCAGCTATGCATAGACCCGAAAAAAAAATAGGTCTTCTTGGGTCAACTTGCGCCCATGGCTGCGCTTTGCATCTCACTTTTAGTGGGTTAAGAAGACGTGGCCTTCCACTAGTCCTTTTTTTGTTTAGCTGTCACTGCAGCGAGAAATTGTCATCCAGCATCATGTTTATCCAGTTTTCACCTAGGTCATAAAGAGCTATATCGTGGTTCTTTTCTTCACAGAATATGATCGTATGTTATTTTTGAACTATCCTTTTTATTATAGAATAAGCGAACCCACCGTTGATCAAGAGCAGTGGAATTAGTAGCAGTAGTGCACTGCTGCAGCTTTGCGTTCTCATGTTTAGATAATTGTTTTGACACTTCCGGTTCCTGTGACAACTCACAATTAACACCACCTCAAAACACTTTTCACAGTACGACACTAATAGACTCTATTAACCGGTAGCGCTTCGACGTCCCCTTCCTTTCTGCCAACGAGCCACCGTCTTTTCATTCGTAGTGACCTCTGTTCATCTCCAGTTTCGTCCAGCCCAAAAGGAAAAGGGGGACGGGAAAACCGGATCGGACGAAGTCCCTTCAGCGTTCGCAGTTCCTCTCTAGGTTAAACAAAGTGCAAGCCTTTTAGCTATGTAATATGTATGGTCACAGTAGTAATGGTGAAGATTTGCTGATAGTGGTTTTCTGCATTCACCACTTGCAAACACGAGCCGCCGACATGCTCAGGCAAGGTGGTCGGCTCTCAGCGTTTGGCCATACAGGCCACAGAAATTCTAACTAGGTGGGTTGCACCTGGACAGAAGGTCGCAAGCAAGGCACCCAGCTAGTCTGAAATTAACAGAAAATAATAGTAGATAAAAGCTTAAAGAATACGGTGCTGACGAAGTAACGCGATCCACGTTCGCTGTAGATAAGCTACTGCAGCTCAAAATCTGAAGCAACACCGTCGACAACACACTCTATCTAACACAGCTAATCTGCGTTGAAACAAGAACTGGACGGACTCATTGCATAGCTAGCACTGCCCCTAGGCACGAGCTAACACTCTGAAACGCTGTGTACTGAAAACTAGCCAGAGTAATAGAGGGGAGCTGCACAGGCAGTGAGGACCGAACACCCGATCTCTGCAATTCGCAAAGAAGAGCTCATCACAGTCACGCAAAGGGCTCCTCGCGCACAGAGCACAAAGAGAAACCTCTCTTAGCTCTGTCGCTTGGTTGTGCTGTTAAAGTAACAACAACCGGCTGAACCAGGTCTTTAACAGGCGCCGATGGCGATGACTCGCCTGTAATTGTGTCACCGCTGTCGCCGACCGTATAGCTCAGTGTTGTCGCGACCACTGGTTGGCTATCCGAGTCTTGGACACGATTCTCGCTTTGTTCGACTTCTTCACAGAGCGCGTAGATCGAAGCTTTCTGTTGTGGCTGTGCCTGCCGATACTGTTTAGCCGGCACACTGTTCGGTCGCGTGCGTTTGAGTAACTCAGTACAACGCGATTCTGTCTTGTGTGCCCTCGCATATGTAGTTGTAGTATATGGAAAGTTTCTCCGTATGAACTGAACGCACATCGGTGGCTTCGATAGTGGCACTCTTACGCGGGGTTGATTCGCAGACAGAACGAACTCTGCTGCCTAACTGAGATCAGAACGGCTCTACAGCCAAAGCTTGAAAGACTATGACCCAACAGCAAAAGGCATACAATATTGCCGTGCCATGACACGCCAGAGTGCCTCCGGTGCGGGAAAGTGAAAAGAGAGTCCCATAAGGGTGATGGCTGCTTGTCTCCAGGGAGAGGGGACGCACAAAAGTAATACATCATTACATGACTTAATCCGTTTTCACTCTAGACTCAAGAAGCAACAAAAACCTGCCTCGAAAAACCTAAATTTATTAAAAAAAAGAAACGGCGACAGCCTTGATAATCGTATCATACTATAATTGCCAGTTAACGCAAAAAAGCCTCATTCAGTGTTATACATAGGGCATAACACCGAGTGAAACTCCGCCAACTTACTACGCCAAAAACTCACATAGTCTCAGGTCCAAATCACGAGAAACATATACCGCTACCTCAAATGCTAAATCAAGGAAGTCCGAAATGAATTCTTCAACTGTTATGCTTGATTAGAAAATTTCAGTTCAATGCATATTCCTAGAGCATGTTTACCAATTTTTATCAATTTATATTCAAGACTAATTCGTTAAAAAGGAAGGCAGAGAGAGTAACAGGGCACTTGAATTGGCGTCAGACATTTCGGTACATATCCGCTACTAATGGTAGTGTGCCTGGATCGTTCTAGTTTTTATATATCCCGACACAAGCTTTCATTTTTTGTAGTTGCATTATTTGAATAACATTCGAAATGGATGGAAACATGTGTATTTAACAAGAAAATAAATCTACCCAGTGATATAGGCTTCTCGTCCCCTATCCAATAAAGTAGATAAAGTTAATGCTTTAGATTTTGAAAACGATAACAGCTGGAACATATCTGATACCATTGTCGATTCACAATTTTAAAAAATTTTCCATAAATTTCGACATTTTCAACATGAAAAATACCGAGTCAACAAACACCCATTTATCTTCCTGTATCTTAGCTATGGAGTAATAGTGCTTGCTAGGAAGAAGAAGGATTAACTATTTTCCAGATGACCTTTGGCACATTAAAATGATACCCAAAAAAATGAATACCCAATGGTGGTCACTGTATTTGATGAGGAATAATTAAAAAGTGGGATCATAATGTGTACGATAATAAAACGCCACGAAAATCAGGAATTGCATTAACCTTTTAATTAATTTCGCAAATACAGTACTTTCCGATTTCCTTTTTCATTATGTGTAAGCACACTGTCAGAGTAACACCATCTAACCGGGTGCTGATTTTCTGGCCTCTAAAGGTGCACTATCGTGAGCTTTGTTGCACAGCAACGTATGATAATGATAATACAGCAAATTGGATCAATCATATGAAACGTTTCCTAATATATAGCTAGAGTGCTTATTTACGTTCGTACTTCATGCCTGTTTGTATTGAATCTCACCATAGGAGAACAATGACGTTTTGGCAAGTGGCGTTTTTGTTGCTGGAATCCTGTATAAAATGCAACAAAGAAAAACAATTTACTCCATGCGAAGGTCACATCTACGACATTTGAATAATGAGACTAACGGCTCACCTAGCACACGGTGGAGTCGATGGACTACCTACCAAAATCGGCAATTCTAGGAAACTGTCTCACGCATATTTTTCATCAGTTATTATACGTTTAGGAACCCCGTAAGCGACGTATCGGTTTCATAATTCTAAAGTCGTGGATTCAATTTTCACTTGGGCTAATTGTTTTTTCTCTATCGCATTGTATATACATAGGATTGCCGCACAGTACAAACATTACATTTATAAACTTATTTTTGGTCTGATTTCTGATTGTTGTAAACTAAGTGCACTTTTTGTCATGGCACCATAGAATAGAAGTAAAAGCCATTTTTTAGTGTTTTGAGTACAAGATACTATTACCTAATTGTTACATAATGATGGTAATACATGTTGAACATCCTGAGAGTTTAAACAGTTGAAACGGAGTGCTTACCTAACGAATAATGGTATTTTATTTGTCATGCGAGGAAGTCAAGTTAGTGCGAGGAAGTAGTTAAGCTTGACTCCACGACGGTCGGGCTGGCTTCCTGTTCTACTGCCGCAACATATATATAATTAAACGAATTTACTTCAAACATGGAACCACAGGTTAATAGTGAATTGAGTCTAAGACTCAGTTAAGTAACGCTAAAATAACCCCGAACCCATACAATGCTATGTAAGTCACAAACCACTCAAGATTTTCCGTATGATGCCACTTGCATTCAAGATCGTGGCATCGAAGCTCTGCTGATTTACGAAAAGAGAATCATCGCGAAGAGGCGTAAACACAAACTCATGCCGATGGAATTCGACAAAGAATTCATAAGGGTTTTAGAAAATGGCTTCTAGCGTATTATAATCGTCCTTGCTTTAGTAAAGTTAAAAATGTACGTGATCTATACACGTTAATACTGGTTTGTAATTAGTACTATAAAAGTGATTTTATTGCCCAGTACTCACACGGGTAGAACGTTTTTCAGGGTTAAATAAAATCTGTTTTGTTCATTAAGTAGTCTACAATTGTCCATTTCCTTCCATACTTTCACAGTCAGATGACAAATGTTGGCGCCGTTTTAACGCACTTTAAATTGCTACCTTTACTATCATACTATTAATAGGCCCTAAGGTTTAATCTTGTTTTTATTCTGGCAGTTATCTAAGGCACCAGGCGGAGTTAGGAGCCGACTACCGTTACCAAATACAAATAGCAGTTCGTGTTATTCATTTTTCAACTGGAAGCCAACGCACTTACGCCCTCGAAACCATACTGCGAAATGTGAGAATCATCTTCTGACTTTACTACCGGAGCTCTTCCGGCCCTGCGTTTATGTATAAGATGATATCAAATCAGTGCTAGAAAATCTAAATCGACAAGCAATACCAAAACGTCAAATAACATAAAATCCTTCAAAGAACTTCAGGCTACTCTAGGACTACTTAGTAATCCGGTAATGTACTACGTAGGTTGCTATTCTAAGCTCTTAAATATTATAAAAATTAAAAACCTGCGGGATTGTCAGGATCAAATAAAAATTATACAGGGCTCGCATGTCGGTCTTGCAGACTTACTATATTTAGATCCCTATGGCTTTTTCGACGACAGGTTTGAAATATGCTCATAATTATACTAAACATGACGAATAAAACTGTAAAGAACTTACAAAAAGGAGACGCCGCACGAACTTTGAGTAGTAATATTTTTCGCAAGTCGAGCATGGTATACCAAAGCACGCTTCACATCATGTCAAAGTTGAAGTAATTATTGCCAGTAAAGAACTAGGCCACTCTCAGATAATCTCTCAAGGTGTGCCGACTTTCGTTCGACAGTTACACCTAAAAACGTGATTGTTATTGAGCTTATGACCACAAGACAATTTGCTTGTTCCCGTTGGTAAGTGCTTTCGTTTTCATACGGGACGTGCCTTAAGGCCAGAACGCCAGGGACTCTGATGACGGTGCTGGAAATGCCGACGACAAGTTTGGACCATGGAATTGGCTTCTCGTATTCGTAATTCATAGCCTTCACTTCTAAGGCTTCGTTCACACTAAATAAATTTTTATATGTCCAGCTTCTTTGTATTTCAATATCATGCTCATCATTATGTATGGCATATATTATGTTTTAACCGCGTCCTTATAGAAAACCATGCTCACTCATTAGGATCCTTTATTCGTACTTAATACCTAGTATCTTCGGACAGCGAAAAATATTTATAACCTGCTCGTAGTTTTTTTTTAATATTAATCTTCAACTTATGAAAAAGAAATTCTGAAAACATTTTATTTTGAGCTTTGAGTGTTTTCTAGGTATAAAAAAGAGAAGTACTTGAAAAAAGTATATCGCGGCCATACATATGATTACTATTATCTGACAAGGTATAATAACGAAATATTAAAGGCTGGACAGCGTGACGGTAATAATTTGTTTTAAGACGTAGATTGTGTGAATATTTTTTGTTTGAGCAGTCTGGTTTGCGAGAGCTAACCTTTCGGTATAGCAGCCTTTTCACCATTTAACACAAGTCTTACTGTCTTTGTCAAGGCAATACACCACACAAAGAAAACAACAATTACAAAATACAAAATCAACGAGCGTCGCATTACCAGAGAGTAAAAAAAAAAAAAAAAAAACTTTAATCTCTTTATATTAATTTTTTTTCTAAAAGTAACTTGTTCGAATCGATCCTAAAATTTTATGTTAACCTTGCGTATTGTAAACATTTTTATCTAAGTTAAATGTTTAGAGTACTTTATTTTACCGCGATACCGCTCTTATGATGAAGATAAAACTTCTAAATCGTTAAACAAACTTCTTTCGAATAACACCTTGACTGAAAACCGTAATTTAGACTGTGTACAAATTAACGGCAGTCTTAGATTTTTCTTGGACACTGTTGAGACTATGGTGATTCCATTGCTCCTCGAACTTTAATCATTTGTAGTATTCTAAATCTACTATATTAATAAACTCGAAACTCTATATATCAATACACCCGAAACACGCCTATTTATTAATATCGGTACCTTAATATAGGTTACATATTTAAGGCATTTTCTACAACTGGTATGTCCCATGTGTTTTTCAACGTTCTGCCCTTTAGTTACTAATGCGACGCCGCTTGCTACTTCACCACTCTGTTAATCTTGATGCCGTTGCGATGAAGTACTAGCTCGAATTCGAGGCAACATTGGTGGATGTAGGATGTACCAATCGAGTAAACTGTATCGAGTGTCTGGGCCCTCGACGACTCATCCTTTTTATGATCTCCACACGCAGATGTCATTGCTCAGTCATGCGAGCTAATAGCGACTGGCTGCAAGTGCCTGTGGACCATCTCTTCCTTATTTATAAGGTGCGTTGTTCGGCTCAGTAGCTTCATCAATGAATTGACATTATGGGACCAATCATTGAGAACCTGCTCGGGGTCTTTTTGCTGACGTACGAAGTGGACGATGTTCGACAATCGATCTACTTTCGCGTACACCACCTGCAGTAGTTATTCAAAAAATAACAATAACTCATGCTCAGAGGAGACTACTTGAAACTGTAAACTAAACGAATAGGCTGATAGTAATCAATGGCATATAATGTAAATATACCAGATGCACATACGACAACGATCTTTAGTGGCCATCACGCACCGCGTTTCCTAACAATGTGAAATTATGATATTGATGCATTCGGTCTATGCAATTTAAGGATACGATCTGAACTAAGGAAGGTCAAAGCATTTAACGATACAACTCAGTGTAGCTTTTTAATTGTATTTTAGATAAACCAAATTGTTATTTAAGTATTTGACATTTTTTATTTATGATTCAAGTACGTTTCTACAAATATATGGCTCCCCTAAAGTTTCAATGATTGAGTTTTTGAGACACTGCATTGATTTCCATGGGCAGAACGTAATCAGTGAAAAAACTAGCAGAATTTTCCTAAATACTTCGTAGAAACATGTCACACTCCCTTTACTATGGGAAGGGCTCCAAGAGCCGATAAATAACACTGTAAAGATATATGTACTTATTTCTGCACTCAGGTTCTAAAGCTATGGTATCTAAAGCATATATATTTTATTTTTTCAGAAACTTGTTTAACTTTCTGATTGAGCTTGATCCATGTATGAGATATGAAAACATATATCTTACCTTACTGGCCACCAGATTTGACAAAGTTTGCTCAGTTTCTGCCATAGAAAGATCAAGTAGCTGTGACATCCGCTCAAGCCGAATTCTCGTGTAGTACTTAGCCATTACGCGCATATTATGCTCAACCACACGTTTCTTAAGATCACCAAAGCGAGCCTCTGAGTTGAATACCGTCGACGCACGAAGCTCCTTTTCATACTCTTTGAAAATTCCGGCCCACACGATCAGCTCTGGTGTGATAAACAACTGCAGAAGCTGATTGAACTTCAAGAGTTCCTTCAAAACCTTTATCGTCGTACATTCCACCGAAAAAAAAAGTAAGAAAATTATGATAAATTAGCAGTGCGAGTAAGCCATATGTATAGGGTGAAGGAGACAAAATTCTTCTTAGTTCTGTTGTTATAGCGCTAGTAACTGTCATACAACGTTATGATTAGTAACAAAGCTTGTGTAAAAACTACGCCAATAGAAGAAGGCCACCGTGCACCAAGCAACTAAATAATCAATGCCCTATAGAATCAACCGTGTACGCTAACTACTAAATTAAAACATGTGTTAGTATAGTATCAAACAAACCCCTTGAATTAAACACATGTAGGTAACACATTTTCCATAGAATGAATGAGAATTTCCATAGAACATGCAACCTTCAGTTATATCGAACGGATTACCACGAGCAGCGAGTCAAATATGAAATGAAATTTTAACCACAATCAGGCTAACATCTAATAGTAGTCACATACGAAAATACATAATATTCTCCACCAAGCCAGCCTAGAGTTTAGCCCATCACCCGTTTGAAAAATAATCTACCATACACGAGTATCGTTTTCTTTCAACTTTTGGCACAAGAAAGTCAGGAATGATTAATTTTTACTTCATAATTACCGTACTATTTTGTTTAATGTTCTTCTACTCAATGCAAAAGTTTGCTCAGGTTAACGACTTCCCTTACTTTGTCTTGATTGAGCCGATGGAGAAGATCGTGCTGTTCGTTGTCATAAGGCGCAAGAATACAAAATAGGAGCGCTGCTTGAATGACGAAATTGCGTTTTGGTATGTCTTCCTGAACCTTCTTCGTATTGTAAATAGCTAGAAAGTAACGGGACACATCGAGGTATTTCGAGTCATGCTCGCCCAACGTGATCATGAGTTCATAGTACTTGAGCTTCAGGTCCTGTTGTTCGGCATTGTCGAAAAATTTTACGGAGATTTTTTTCGCAATAATGGCTGTCCGAATGAAGTCTTTGCGCGCAAGACACAGACGCATCTGCTCAAGGATAAGTTCAACCTTTTCACGTTTCTCCATCGATCCGAACGTCTCGACTTGAAGCTCCTGCATCAGTGTCGCAGCGCCCTCAATATCGCCGCTAGATTCCTTGATTTGAGAGAGTTTATAGGTTAGACGGGCCCGCTCGACCTCGACATAGATCTTACCCGCAGTTACGGTTCGTAGCGTGTCGATCAGATTGAGTTTATCGCTATTCTCAAGCTTATCGACATAACCACAACATTCCTGCACCATCTTCTGAATTGCTTGTTTCATCTGCGAACGTCGCTTAGACAGAATGACGATCATTTCATTTAATTTGTCTAACTTCTTCGCCTGTAATGGTTTCGCAATAATACGACACAATTACCTGAATGATATTGAGATAGCCAGGGCAGTGCCGAAGTGCAAAAATCGCATGTGTTCTCTGCGAAAATGTTAAATGTTCAACTAACACAGGTTATAGAAAACATCAAATTTATGATATTCATTGTATATTTGCGCATAATGAATGCCTTGTTTATGCTATCCTGTAAGCACGTTCACCAAATGTAAAAAGTAAAAGAAATATTTATGTTTCTTTGTTCTGTTTTAACCGGTCACTCAGCCGTTTGATGGCCAACGTACCTGAAAGCATAGCTTGACTATATGGACGAGTATCCGCGAGGTGGAATGTGTATCTGCTCCAGTTCGAGTCTGCTTTTCTAGAGCAAGCAGTTGATCTAGAGCTTCGTCTAGTTTACCTTGCAGGGCAAGGGACTCTGTCAGTGGAATTTTCTCGTCTACCGTCGAGCTATAATCCACTTCCATCTTCACGATACGTCCGTCATCATTGCACGTCACGTCACACATCTTGCAAGCGTCCAAAGGACACCTTTAGACTTCACACCAGCAGTTCGCAAAAACACGCCAGAACAAACCAGTTTTCTACTTAGGACCCGCACCCCCTTCTTGGGAAGGTTCAAACTGCTGATCAACAAAAGCTACTAGTCACTATTCAGTGCTGCTTTGGTTGTTGTTCTATGGCCACAGATGGTGATCTTTACTTCATGGAATGTTTATGTGTTCAGCAGACGATACGTTTCCCATTAGGCGGGGAAATTCAAAGCGGTTTAGCCGGGTATATTTGTAAGTAGTAGTATCATTTCGACAAAAAGTGCATCCCGAAAATTATCAGTTGATTAAGCATAAGGGTTTTAAGACTCATACTGGTATAAACCAGGAACAGTTGCGATAGAATAGCGTTATGCCGTGTTTCGTTGGCACAACAGTTTTTAAGACAATAAGTGTTGGATATGTTTGCTTCCAATATTAGTGGGCCACAAATACGTTGGAATTATATAACTAGATTAACAACAGCGTGTCACTAAAGCAATGAGCGCAGCTCTTTTTTTTTTCTATAAACCACTGGATTGAAAATACTGCACGCATGCGCGCAAGAAACCTGTACGCCGTGAAAGATTATTAACAAAAAGAAACAAAATATCCGGCCTTCTACAAATGTATCACAAGTGAAAACTAATGTTGAGCCAAGCTGCCAAGATTTTTAATTTGTTTAGTTTGTAAGAATAAGGATATTCATCAAAGAATAAGGAACGAGGCTATTATAAAGATATTATGTTTTGCCTGCTAATAGCCAAAGCATGTTCTCAGCTACAATTTATCACCATGCTTATATTTCAATTATTTAAAAGATATAAAAAGTCAAAATATATGAAATCGAGAGCGTATCACAATCGCTGCATTGTTCTTTAGGAAATAGCGGTACAACCGTAACGGCAAGAAAATGCTACTAATGTGACAATAATAGACAGGGTCAAAAGAAATGTTATCTATGTTGTGTAGTAAGAAAAATTTAGCAATATCAACACGGTAACCAATTATGGGTACAAAATGGACACATTGAGCCCATTTAAAATATGCTTCGTGCTAAATCTTTGTTATTTTTTCGTTCAATAAATGTTTATATGGTAATGCGCTATAAATAAACCTTAACGGTTACACACCAAATAAACTCAGATGTTAACATTACAAGCGAAAATAGATTTTTAAGATACTTAGCTGTTCATAATATGGTGTTCATATTATCTACGCCAAATGGGTCAGACGCTTGAGGAAAAGTTGCCATTATCCTATTTAAGATGAAACGTTTTTTGCAATGTCCACATATGAGCCGTTTTCACTTTTCCTATATCAAAAATATAAGAGACGAGTTACCTAGGTGCTAGTGTGCGTCTTACATACTGATGTGTGTAAATTTTATAGTATTCCTTTAAGTAACAGTTTACCACTTGTTTCCCTATCAACGCATTGTGAAAGCCCGTGCCAGTTCTTCTACCATCCAAGAAGGTCAATTTTAGAACAAAGGTATCAGGCTATGCCTAATACTTCACGGTATGCCTTTTATTCCGGATAAAGCTTTGGAGATTTCGTAGGCAAACTTTTTCACTACGGCCGACATACTTGTCAAAGGGTCGACTTTTTCAATATTTGATCTTCGGTACAACTTAGGAAATCTGTAGGAGTCTTAGAGGATTATACATATCTTTCAAAATTATTCCACTGATTGAAACGGCTGGGTAATCAGTTTGGGCTAGCAAAAAACGGCAGGTGACGGCATGAATCTTATGTACGCTCCTTCATCATTTGTTTTTGTCAATATCAGAATTTGCTGAGATTTTTTTTATGGGTAAAAGTAGCATTTTTTGGCTACTTTATTTATTTATTTGATAGTCATTTCTTTTTATATGAGATTCACTCTAATGTTTGTGCCTAAAATTACGCATTAGAAATATTTTTGAGTTTCATTTGAATTGTGTTATATAACTAACTACCAATATGTAGGCGACAAGCAGCCTACAATAATAGAATCACACCTAAATGTGAAATATGTTTCGCAATATATTTCCACTGAAAAAGCCCTATTTGACACACATATTGCTGCGTACATCGGTGGAAGAGATACTCCAGCATTCACAAGCTCTTCAAAGCGTAATGTCAATATCTTTAAATTGTTTTTGCAATTTATCCGTGATTATGTATGAATCAATGTTAAACCGCTTCTTTTTTTGTTCGACTTGCTTGCCCTCCGCGTCGGCACGGTAGTAGGCAGTGCGTCAGTCTCATAATCTGACGGTTATAAGATAGACGCCCCACCCGGGCAACACCGGTGAGGGCACTATTCTTTTATGAATAATGCCCTCACCAGAATAGTAGTTTATCTCCATAAACAGACCGTATGTACTTTTTTGGCGAGCGTCATTTTGATCTGGTTTCATGTAGAATCATCTAGACCCAATATATTAACGTCATGCAAGCTTTTGTGCGTTACAGCCATGTAACGGGTCCGGACAGATGCTCTTCAATAGGTTTATGATACGCGCGCGTCCGAGGATCTAACAAATGATTTTTTTTTACAAAGAACTTGCAGTGTTGCACAGTATGCATGTAGCACGTTTTAGGGCGCCATCTTGTGCAGATGTTTCAAACCACTGGGTCCGTATCTGTCCCACTGCGTTTTAGGGCGCCATCTTGTGCAGATGTTTCAAACCACTGGGTCCGTATCTGTCCCACTGCGTTTTAGGCATCATACGAAGAGGACAGTAATGCAGCAGGTGAGGATACGTTAGTGATATCTATAACCGATCGAAGCAGTGAGGCGTGATACCATACGACGTAACTTAACATTCAGTCCTATAGGATGCATTCGACCAAGCAGCTCAGGCATCTTGCGGTAGCTGCAATGCGGTCCCAATTATTCCACTTTGTTGATTTCTACTTCTACCTGACTAGCTCAGAAAGTAGATAAAATTGCTCAATAAAACCGCTCACGCCATCTACGAAGAGTCATTTTATTAAGTTAAAGGAGTGTTTTTGTTCACTAAATTCTAATCATGTTACAAAGGCATGTTAACAGACGAAGCTAAATTAGGTGGATGATCGGATAAATTTGATCTGGGCGTTATGTGATTCTAACGAGACGCTGCCACCCGCATTAGGCATTTAGAAGCTATTAAACGATAAGTCTGATGAATGCACGATTTCCAGAAAGATCCACCGCTTTGATCATATAACCTAAGACCACCGGGGTCTTTTTTGCGGATTTTTTGGAGATTTGCGGAACTAGGCCATGTGCAATTGTATTCAACACGAAACCTTGGCAACTCCGCCAGTTCTAATCGAAAACTGAGATTTCCATTTGGTCTTGTAAATAGATTCCAGTACCCTCGAAAACGGAATCGATTAAATTTAGTGGATGGCAGTTTTAGATACCATATTGAATTATATATATATATATACATGTAGCCATATCGCCTAAAATATTTCAACAAGTTTCCGTACCTATGGTTGATTATATTGTATGATAGCTATAGCCTAACTGATTCCATCTATTTGTTATCATCTTTGCTAGAAGGATCATACATATATAAAAGCATTTTTAAAATAGAATAGAAATATTCAAGACAGAGTAAGTAAAATACATAGCAAGAAGCGCTACGACCGTCTCGTTCTACTCTGCGCCACGCTATTCAAAGGAGGCATCTTTAGACATAAGTCTACTTGGTATCGCCCGCAGAGGCCTCCGCCTTGAACGCGAGTATAGTTCTCGTTTGGCTCATTGGCACATACAACATGGGGAAAGCCCCGCGTTGTATAGTGGACCACTACATGTCAGTTCTTTCTGTCCGGTTCCTTCTATGTTCCGTCCAGCGTAGCATCGGTGGCGAAATATTTCGGCTTAAATTCAGCTAGCGGTTTCTTTTGTTGCCCGATATATTCCAGGTAAGCAGGAACTTTTAATAAGTCAAGCTGGCGGTGCAGATCCTCATTAAATAGCGTGTCCACCAACAAATATACGTAGCGGTTAGGCTGAAACATATGCAGGCTTAGTGCTCGCTTGAAAAAGATAGGCTTCACAGGTAGGTCCTACCCAGCCTACACAGCTGGACTACCAGATACCAGACTACCTACCAGATATTTTCAATGCCATCTTAACCCATAGCTGCGAGCTTGACACTGGGGAAGCGTATCGCCGTATTCAGCGAGAAAAGCGATGCCTCTTCCATGTAGGCACTCGCGACTAATGCTTTTCTGTAGCATGTTCCAGAGCAGGTTAAAATCAGTCCTACGTAAGAAGAATGCTTCATGTATTCCAGGGGCGATGAGTCCAATCAGAGAAGGTCATTTGCTGCGAATGGTCCTGCTTTTCGCTTCTTCATGGTTTGGATTTCATCCACGTTGATTTCTGAGGCAGCATCCGTTTCGTCTTATTGAAAGCGGGCCAATGTCTGCTAAACCTCAAAGTGACTTGTTCTGTAGAACATCGCGTATATTACAGTTGAAAGCTGCTAAAAGGTACCCTGGAAGGCGGCCACCGTAGAAAATACGTAACACCTATTCGTCTCAACTATTCTAGTCCTCTTCGACCTCGAAGTAGCATCAACGTAATATGACCGAACTGAAGTGTAGAGAACCTCGAACAGCTAAATCGACGAAAGAAGTTTTCCTGAAAAGCGATTTGGCATTGCACCGCTTAGCACCTCCCTGCCAACCCACTGTTCTCCGTTGAAGAGCCCAGAATGCGCTTTAACCTTCTGCATTCTAGCCTTCCCGAAAAATATCGGTAGCTGAGAGCAGCTACTGACGTCAGATCACCGTTGATTTATTCAGCAATGGAGCGGTGAGAAATGACAAGCGGAAATAATTATATCGCGCAAAATTCCACATTGTCACGCGATTTGGGGTCCACTGCTTTCATCACGTGCCGTGTGTCGGAGCCCCACGAACCCATCGAGCGAAAAGGCTGTGGTTGCGCAAAACGTAGACAAACCTTTGATAGGAACTATGCGTTACGATGCTACCAGGTATATTCTCTAGGAAATCTTGCAAACGTATACTATGATATTACGAAATTACTCTCGGGTCATATAGTATTTTCAAATGAATTTTGTCGAGAATGATTTTTCAAAGCAAGCATTATAAGTGAAGTAAAGCTTACAAGTAAAAAATACTCGACTACACTTAAGGCCTGCCCATAATAAATCATTAGAGGACACGCAGAGACTTAACCATACCTATACATATTCATGATAGTGCCGCTTATACACATACATCCATCCATGTTGATAAGTGCGACACTTTAATTTTTACGGAAAGGTGCTCCATAGCCACTGTTTCACCGATGCGATAGGAATACACCACATCACAGTTGTATCGTTTGAATACGCGATGCGCTATTTGTGCCTCGTATTTGGCTTATGAGTATAAGATCTGATTCTATTACCACAGGACAATGCAGGCCACATCGACTCGGCATAATGGTGACCTTAAGAAACAGCTTACTCGATAGTTAAGTTGCCGGCTGAAACGGGTTTTTCGAAAACTGAGTTCTTCCAGCTTGCCAGTTGATTGCGATAACTGCGCCACCAGCACAAACAGTTTCGATTCAAAGCGTGCGTTTTTTTCTTTTTATATACGCAGAACAGTATTATAATCTTAATACTTAATATAATTCCTACAACTAGATATCGCGACGCTGTACAACGGAGCTTTGACGAGGCCTGAAATAGGGTTCCCTTAAGCGATTTCATTAAATATGCCACTAACTTGGTTGAGGCTTTGCGTTTTATAATACCTTTAATGATCCCGCTTTCTCGGAGTACCAAACGTGTTCAAGAAAATTATCTACTGTTACATTAAAACTCTGTGACCCTCTGTGCTGAAATATCTTCTAATTACGTTTCTCCTCTGATGATAGAATCAAGGCTCTTCTTCTTTGCTTGAGATTTTTTGCATAGACAAAATATATGATTTTAGTAAATTTATTAAGCGCACGAGCGAAACCCGATTTATCTCGTTTCATCATATATGATTTTTAAAAGTTCGATATCGTGGGGATACACACGGTCAGATAACCGCACTGTGAGACAGAAGAATGAGGCGTATTTAACAAGGCAATGGGAATCCTGCAACAGGACAACGGAACTGATGCAAAAAGATAACCCTTATTAAGTAGGTCGCCTCGAAATGGCCGTTCAAATCTTGGTTTTATATGAGAAAATACTTGTAACAGTTTAGTGAGATATCTGCAACAAAATGACAGAATCCCTGTAGTACAATTCCAGCTAGCCATAACATTAGAATTACATCCAATAGTAATTATTAAATATTAAATAAGTAAATAACATGTCCCTCCCAATGGGGGCTCCGCGTAACCACCTGCACTAAGGCTAGTTTGTTTTGAAATCGAAATTTTATCCTGAAAGAATGAAACAGCAGCGACGAGGCAGCCCAATAGTTGAAACGACTGATTGCCGCGCGGAACGCTCTCACTGTGACGTACATAGGATCACTGGAATAAGGTAACAGAACAACCGATATGGAGTGATGAGCCAACTGAAATTTTGTAGGAAAAGTTACAATACAGTCAACAGAACAATTAAGTGTTTCGGATTTTATATCCGAGCTGGGTTACCATGGCAACACATCGTTGACCTCCCGCACGATCTACTCAGTACACAGACGCATTGTGGTATTTGCACTTGAGCAGTGCCTGAAGATAACTCAGCAAATATCGTTCGACACTTGGAACTTATGGCGGATGCATATTCAAGGAATTTTCTATCGTTAATTGAAGATATATTCATTATATTCTTCCTTGGCTAGATATTGCGAGTGAACGGGTGGCTGTTGTGACTTTACCGCCTAAAAATAGGAGTCTCTTAACCGGAAGTCCATGACAGGGTCTCGTAGAGGTCTGGATATTTTTCCACAGTCCGAAATCGAACCGGATCAGTTGTAGAAAGTAATTTATATTTCCGCTAATATTTTTTTATATCGTATTAAGCAATTCTCGATTATTCTATAAATACATATTCAATTCCTGTTGTTGATCTAAACAGGAAAACCTGTTGTCTGCGAGACGGAGTGGCGCCGCCATCATTATCTGGAACAAAAACGGGGATAATATACAGCATTCGGGAATACGAATTCGACGGAGTTACACGATATATGTTATTAGAGCGCTGAAAACGGTGAAGTCTGAACGCTAGTTGTAGTTTTCAACTTACGTTTAAGTTGCTGCGATATCAACGATTTATGTCCAGTGAGGTAAGGACTAAGGCAGTCTCTGTGGAGGAAAAGCCATGAAAGTGCCCCGATAAGTCTGCCGATAGCGGACGAAGCGTATTCTACTGAAATGAAGACCTATAGAAGGGGTCCTGGAGCCGCGGGTAAGTGTAAATCTGGTTCGCGTAAATATGATAGTTCACCGGAAATGCCGAGCTTGGTTTAACTGAGAAATCCCGACAGGGAATTAGAATTTAATTATTATAGTCTATAATTAGGTTTAGGTGGGATTCAGATGACGGCGTAGTGGTCAGCGTGTTTGCCTCGTAAAGTTCGAAGACCCGCAGCGGTCTGAGCCCGAAGCCCACCGTTGACACAGTTTGTGCTGGAGGATAGCACTGCGATAGAATGCTGAGTTATGGTACCGCACATAAAGCTTCAGATGATTTGGGCTTCGTGTGGTAGGGTCCATTCATTCAATGGACGGTTCTTCGAACTTTCGAGACGACTGGGATATGAGTAGAAGCTTCAATTGAAAACAATTAACAGTGAGATGCTTACTCCTTGTTCAGTACATACGTAGACTAACGACAGACTACTATTGAAATAAATTTTTATTATTGTACATCACCTTGACAATAACAATTAACAAGCAAAATATTCGAAAAAAAGAGGAAAAACAAGTACTCCGTTTATAGAGATATTTTCCGTTATTGTCCATGACTAGATCAGCAGAATCGGTGTGCCTCGCCTATTTTTCCTTGTCACTTTCGAGTACGATGTATCTGGCTTCCAATTAGTAAAGGTAACGCTTTTAATTTTTTTTTTTCATGTTAAACTTGTCGTTGACCGTCCGACTATATATATTTAGGTTGGCTCAGTATAGAGGTAGTAAGTCCAGGAACGGTGAGGTGCTACTACAGGCGCTGTTCAGGTGGACGGCCATTGTTCTTTTTTTTTGGAGTCGTTCGCCAGAGCCCGCGAAGAGCGGGACTACATTGTAAGGTGTCAACAGTATTGAATATCGTGTTATCTTCTCTCATCGGTTATTGGCTATCTAGGATATTGCATCAGTGACATATAAACCCACGATGCTTATGCCCCTTGCGGACGAAGAGTTTTGATCGTTGCAGTTCTTAGGGCCGTCGCTACTACCGTGCTATACATGAAAGGCGGGACTTTTCGTACACGGTCACTAGCGCTGCCACTATCGGTTGGCTGGAAATCCTAACAAATGTCAAGTGACTTAGGTTTGGCGCCCTGTGTGGGCATACTTCAGTCAGCGACAGGAAAGGTGATGAGTACAATGATTCCATTTTATGCTTTGCCGTTCTACATTGTTTAAGTCGATTTTCAGATTCTTCAAACAATGCCACACAATGACAAAGGAGTCTGCCACAGAGAGTACAGCTATGGAAAAAGGTGTCAGCTATAAAAGGTTTTTCTTTAATGGGCAAAAACGCCAATTTTGTAGTACGCAAAAACTGCATTGTCCTGGGCTCGCTGTCTTCAATACGAACACTTGTCCTGCCTTTAAGCAGTAATGAAGGATTTTTTTTCTGGTAGTGCAGTAATGACGGGTTTTTGCCCACTAAACCTGAGGACGTGTGCAATGGTTTGATTCGAAATCGGTCGTAGACGCGCGAGTGTCAAAGTAAAAGTTGGCCATCTGAAGTAATGCTCAACCTCAGTATTAAACTAAAAAATCTGTATTCAGAGGTGGATTTTCTCGAACCCTGTGATTTCTCCTACACTATAAATAAACAGGCTTATTTTACTGTCCTTTAATTACAGATTAACGTATTATTTTAAGTAGCCTATTTTATAGTTACGATCATAATAGTTATCCCAACTTGACAGGCGCAGTCTGAGTTCGCTCGCACGCAGCAAGGGTACGCAGGGAAAGGTAAGCTGATTTGAAATTGTTTTCTTTCTGCCTTCGAATAACTGTTAACATGACGCGCCGTTTCATTTTTCGAAATAAATGTCTCCACTCCAGATCACAGTAAACATTGTTAGTTATGTACTTTTTATATCTAGTTAGACCTCTTTCTTAATAACCGATTATCCGAGGGCCGATTTTTACTACGTATAACAATAACAGCCTGTCTTGTCAGCCAACGTTCTTATCTCCGCCTCTTGACTAATATTAATAATAAGAAGAAAAAAACAACAGGTTCTGTCATAATGTCTGCACGTACCTCTGTGCACGCTTAGCCGTTTAGGAGTGCTCAGCAACGAAAAAACCAAACGATCGTATGCAAACCTATGTATAACGTGCACGGAACAATTCTGTATGCCCGAGGTGAAATGACTTCTTAACTACTTGACCATCCCTGACTACAACTAGCCATTCAAAAAGCACTAGAATAAATATGTCGACTTGTTCCAATTGCAGGTGTACTGCCAGCGGCAGATGGTGTCGCATAGTAGTGGCATCGCACGATCTAGTACATGCAGGTAGAACATCTCTTTCTTACCACGACTACCACAATGAGCGCGGCAAAAGGGGTATTTGCGGCCGCGTCGGCATAGCCACTCATAAGCCATGTATATATACATATAGAGTAGGCGTCGTTCTTCTACATACTTCGCTCCATACATGTACATATTTGTACAAGAGTCGTAGAAAGGTTGACCCTGTAAAGTAGATTGTGCAACAGCTTCGCGCGGCACAAACCATCACAATTGTTCTGTCTTCTTTTCTGCTTTTAAGTGCAGAAGGGTCGACGGCGCTAGTTGCGGCCGATGCTGTTAAGGCGGACAAAGATCGCGACCGCGCACAACTCGTTCGCGCGAAGCTCAGGTACTCGAATGACTATTGTTGCAGTGCTTCAGTCGCATACCGTGATCCCATCCATGTCACGCTTTATGGCCGAATACGACGACGCGAGCCACCAAGTCAATGTGAGAAATAGAGAGAGAACGAACGCGAGAGGAAAAGTAGAGCTGTTTTTTAAATCAGCTTTTATTTCTTTGCCAACGAACGCCACCTTCGTCGACGGGGAGCTAGCTGTTCCCACACTAACTCCTCCACTACCCACCTGGCCGCTCGAATACCCGGGGGCTGCGACGGCGGCAGACGCGGCACCTCCTCAACGCTCTCTTCTTTGGTTTGCTCAAAGACGAGTATCCACTAGCCACATATACACACGCAGTGTAGCATTGTGGTAGTCGTGACTTCAAAGCTCCTATTGCCCTGAGTGTTCCCCGTTGTTCCCGGTGATGGCGATGTTGCTAGATTTCCAGTCATCCAACGAGTCATACCGGCCGTCGTGGCAAGCGATGCCTATAACAGCAGATTCCGCACCGTCGTGCCGCAGCAATGTTACTACTACACTATCACTGCTGTTGCCGCTGGGGAAGTTCGGCAGGCACAGGCGCACACACACATAGCCAACTATAGCTCAGTCGGCACACGTAGAAATGTTGTAGCCGCAGTTGAAGTAACGATATATAGCAAGCACAACGGCTGCCTACGACCGCTGCATTATGCACAAGTTTCGTTTTTCGGTAGCGCTGTCTTCCGCGTGCAAGTGCCCCATTCCGCGATTTGCCCATTCCATCCAGTCCTTTTTCCAGTTCTTCATTTTTCTTCGCACTTTATGCCTCTCTTTATGTTCTATTAGGGCCACTCTATGGCAGTGGACGCTGCTGCTCCATCGTTCCCTCCATGGCTGTGCGGCGCCGCGCCGCCGTTACTCCACTAGAATCATCTGTTCGTCTTCTATCCACACACACGTAGTACACTCCGTTTTTCTCTTTTCTTTTTTGACCCTGTGCTGTTCGTCGCCGTCCGCCACTTCTTATACATATACACCTTCGTCCTTTCCTTCAACCGACTGCCTGTGTATCTTTACAAGGGGCCATAGGGTTAACCTATGGCCCTTTCGGGATTTGGAGAAGCTGAAAAGAAGAAAGGGCAAGGGGGGTCAATGGGGAGAGAAAGTGAACGCCTCCGACGAATCCAACTACTTACTTGCACTTTCAATCCCTTCCTTCCCTCATAACTTCTATAACGGAATCCCCCGAAGTCTCCATCGTCGGGATTTTCGCCTCACGTTCGGGTGTTCTTGCGGCCACAGATAGCTAACCACCGCTAGCGCGTCGGAAGCTACAATTGAGCTTAGAATGGCCAGGCAGAGACGAAAGGCCTTATTGGGCTACAATGCCCACCGAAACTGCCAGCAACGAAAAAAAAATACAGCTAACGACGTCATTGCAGTCCTGCACGTGTCCGGTACTGATGTGCCGGTGCGCTCTCTACGGCTTGCTGTTACGTTACGGAATCATTTGTACGTTCTCGCTGTGATTTGAATTGTCTGTATGGCTGCCCTTGTTACTGAGTAATAACAGCCCGCTGGTAAAATCAACGCGGAAATGCACAGCGTAAAACAATAGCGTATTCATACACTACGTGTTATAAACAGCTTTGATTATGTTTCTACGCTTTCAGGCTAGATGGGTCCGAGGCTAACCTATGAGTAAGTCTGCGTAGTTGATCGCGTTCGTATAAACAATGCTGTTTCTTTTTCTAACAGGTTTGTATCCTAGACAATTTAAGCTACCCTATTCCTTATCAGCAGCAACAACGTATCTATTATCTAGTAACAATCTGAGGCGACCCCGTGGAACAGGTACACCCCCGTGTGCATATAAATGCTCTTAGTGAAAATTGTTGAACCATTAAGGGGCTCACAAAGCATGTGTGCGCATCATAGACGCCGAAGGGGATATCTCTGTCGGGGTGTAACCTCGTCTATGCATGACACCATATTCTGAACAGGACTTGAACAAAACGTGCACATTGGCGTGTACTCGATGAACTTCCGCGATCCGCAGGATCCGATTTTTCGGTATTAGCTGCTAACAGAGCACTGCTTCCTTTGCTCATCTACTGCAGCTAAAAATCAGTGACACTTACCTAGCGACCATAGCCAGCAAAATAATGACTCATATGAATTTTATACACCATGTCTCTCTTTTATTATTAATTAAATAGATTAATTTAAATGCGTTATAATTTTTTAGATTTCTTTAATTTCTATCTACGACATTACACCCGTGTCTGTCTCTGGCTTTAGCCACTCATCACGATAAACCTCACACACAGTAAGAGTGGTTCCACTTATCTCTTTTTATAATAATACCACTAATAATATCTATTGTATTTATTAATAAGTTATTAGTTACATGCACCAGGAATGATTTAACGGGGACTTCGTTTTTGACCCGACGGAGTCAACAGTATATATAATATTCTACTCTATTAACGGCGTGCAGGAAGTGCATGCACGCAGTGCGTGCATTATACTTTACAGTGCGCTGTTTACTTTGCATTTGTCAATCATCAATGGAACTGTATTGTCTATAGTATATGATCCACGCATTTACTGTTCCCTGTTTGGTGACGAGCGATGGTTGGGCTCGACGAACGCCTGTATATCTACGCTCAGATGTTTGCGGTCCTAGCTTTGCATCGACGCCCTCGTGCCGCGACCTTTCCTATTGTACATACGAATTGGTCCAATTAGGGCCAATTAGTCCTGCTTCTTTCAGCCGTTATGGCTGATACTGTGTCGTTATTAGAGGTGATATTTCGTTTTTTGCCAAAGCATCTGCTGTCAACGCGAGGCCCACCGACTGTCTGCCGCGCGACTGTACAGCAGCGCACGATTTTATGCATATAATAATATAATTAGTACTGTTGCTGTCGATGCTGTTGCTACTAGGGGCTACCCTTGCGCTATTGTATTATAGCTAAACCCTGCTTTTGTTTGCCTCCTTTCTAGCAACGTGCCTGATCAAACTTTCGTGTGATCGTGTGCTCATACATATCTAACTTAAAGATCTGAGAAAAAGAAAACGTATGCATATCCCTATATCTAATGAATAGGACATCATCAGCCGTCCAGACGGCGTCCGGGTTTCGATTTCTGTCTACACTCGTATATGTACATTTTAATGGTTCTCGGTGTGTGTGTCTGTGTTCGTATTTGGAGAATTCTTTTTTTTTGATCATCGTGAGCATTAGTGAACACCTTGCCCATTCATTTGAATGTCCTCCATTAACGATGCATTACGATGCATATATCCTAATATTGACTACTCTCTGTCGATATGTCGAAGGCGGTGTTTGCGTATTGCATATCTAAATTACTCGCCTTCTATAGGATACGTCTGTCGTGTCTTTTTGTTTCGAGCCAATGACATGTCGAGTAAGCGTTTTGATGAAGTGCTGCATGAGCCCTCAGTTAAAATGAGCTTGTTCTAATCTATCGAGAGGTGCCTCGTATGATTTAAAGGTACATGCACCTAATGCAGAGTTTGTGACCATTTGGGGAGTACTCGTTTCGGTAGTTGTGGCGAGAAAATGTTGTTATTGCTCCGTTTTTGCTTAGGCGACGACCAGCTCCTCTTCATCCGCATCCTCTGTCATTTGGACTTCCGGTTCAAGCGCTGAACGCTCCTCGGACACCGATGTCGAAGAGCTTTCATGATGCTCTGTAAGCTCGTGATTTTCGAGCTCGGCACGGAAGTAGAATGTTTGATCACAGCGGGTGCAATCGAACGGTTTATTCTCAACTGCATGTTGCATTGGCAGGTGGTTACTTAGGGAGCGAGCCGTGGTGAAGATCGAGCTGCAGAAGTAGCACGTGAAACCGTGACAGCCTTGAAAGTTGTGCTCGATCAGATGCACCTGTAAATTGGCCGCCGTGTCGAGGCCGGCGTGACAGAGCATGCATTCAAAGGCGGGCGTTGATGCGACGGACGCGGCAGTTTCTCGATGAGTTTCGAAATGTGCCGCCAGTTCGGATGCGCTGTCGAGTACGACGTGGCATTTCGAGCATTCGAGATTCTGAGACTTCACCTTGGAAATGGGAGTGTCTACCTGCTTTGATTTCTTAGCAGCAGGTTGCTCGGATCGTCTACACTCATGTCTGTCTAACTCTGTCCGACTTTCGAACTTGACGCCACAGTCGGGGCACTTTTCAACCTTTGCTTGTTTGACACCTTGTTCGAAACATTCCTGACAACTTATCTTGCCATTCGGAGCTCGAGCCAAGTTATCATTCTGTGTATGACACATTTCACATATCTGAAAAGTCAATACAGTGGTATCATTTTTTTTTAATCTAATTTTATATATATATATACGTGTATAATTACCATATAATCGATTGATTTGTCTAGAAATAGTTTCACATATTTTTTTTTAGCTATTGAAGAGATTGATTTTTGAACATATGACAAACGTAAACCTGTTTTTACAAAAGCCTAACTTTTAGTTAAACATTTCATATTTTCAGTCTGAAGAATAAGTAATCAAGTCTCTAAAACTACTAATGGACGTAAAATTCATTTTTGGGCTAAGTTTGGTCTTTTAATCCTTGTTATATAATTTCTGCAGTAACAGCATGTACTAAAATATATATTCTAGCTTCCTTATGCTAAAAGCTCTGTCATGTTGGATGCTCATGTTGTACACTTCTCCAGAATATTCTGCAAGGTTTCACGAGGAGGGCTTTTGCTGGAGACTCTTCATACAGAAATGTTAGACTTTGCTTTATTAGACATTCTTACCTTCGTAGCTTCGGCAGAGGTGGCTGACGAGGAACCGATGTGAAATTTCGCGTGAATTTGCAATTCTACCTCGGACATCAGCGTTTGTCTACAGATAACGCATGGAAGCGGGAGTCCCGTTCCCGAGCCTCCGTGGTTTGATACGTGTTCTGCAAATTCTTTTTCTGTTTTAAGGACCTCTCGGCAGATGGCGCAGGTGGAGCCGACGGTCACCTTGCAATGGGTCAGCTTATGTTCAGCGAGGGCGGACACATTTGAGAAAATCTCGTCGCAGATGTTACATTTGTGCTTCCCGCCGGTCGAGCCATGTGGGTGTAGCTTCATATGAGCTTCCAGCTCGCTGCGAGACTTACAGCTCTCATTACAATAAGCACACAGAAGGCTGACACCGTTCGTGGTTGTCGGAGCGGATTTTGTCGGCTTGATGGTCAACGAGAGATTGTGCACTTCGGGTGTGGAATGCGCGCTCTGCATATGTTTCTCAAGTAAAAACTCGACGTGGAAAGCTTGGTCGCACATGGAGCAAGGGAACTGGCGACCATGAGTTTCGACATGCCTCTGTAGTAGAGGCTCACTTGGAAACGTCTCCTTGCAGAGAAGACAGCGATAGGGTGAGGCTTTGGCCAAGTGAGTGACTTGAACGTGGAGCGAGAACTCCGGCTCTGAGCGGTAATTGCTCTTGCAGCTTGAACAACGGAAGACTCGAGCCTCCTCGGAGTGCTTTTCGATAAAATGCTGCTGAGCTTCGGCTTTTGTGTCGAATACGTCACGGCAGAGAGCGCATCGGTATAACTTTTGGGAGTGCGATTCCATAAGGTGCTTCTGCAGCTCTTCATTGCTACTAAACGCTCTATTGCACGGCTGACAGCTGTACTCGACAGTTTGCTGCAGGAAATGCGAAGCCACGTGCGTTTCCAGCTGTTGCGACGAACCGAATTCCGCCTGGCACTCGGGGCAGACCCGTGACACCTTGTTAATGCCCTCAAGATGCGATGCAAGGTGGGTACGGAACGACTCGAAGTCGGGACTAGCCTGGCTGCACTGCGAGCAGATAAATGGACCAGGCCCACCAGTCCCTAAGTCGGTGTGTGCTAAACGCATATGCTCGGTTAACGCGAGCCGATTAGGAAAATCGACGCGACACTGCGGACAACTAACAGGATCAATGCTGGCCATCGCGGCGCGGGCTTCGATAATTTTCGCCAGGATCTCGTTATACGAATGTGCCGCTATCGCATGCGCATGCAACGCGTGCATCGTCGGAAGCTTCAAGGGACAGTAGTCACAGTTATAACTTTCTGCAGCGGAACTTTCTGGCGGAGACAACCTCTGGGCGGCAAGTCGTGCCAGACTAAAGTTGAAATTTTTACCGACAAGCGACGAAATCGCCGAGGGCATCATCGTTGGGAAGTGTGGAGGGGGCATATGCATCGCTTGGATATGCAGTTGAAGGTTTTCAATTGTGCCGAAATCGGACCGGCTGCAGATCGAGCAAACCGGCGGCGTCGGTGAGGAGGTGAACGGTGGAATCAACGGGGAACTGAGCACGGGCCCACGATTATCAGACGATGGACTACGCGACAAGCGCTCTTTACGCGTAGCTAAACTTTGCATGGCTGACATTGTTGACATGAGCAGCGGGCTCGGCGTTGTCGGATCCGGACTATCCGATTGTCGTTGATTCAACATGGAAACAGGACTTGATATCCTCGCAGGGTCATGGGGTTCTCCTCGCGCCTGCAACAATGGAAAAGGAATTGAACACAAATTGAGATATGCTGCTGAGATAGCGTTCATGGCGGGGAGCCATCCCCCACTTACTATAAAACAGAAACACTAGACGGAGACAACTCACTCCGCCACTACGACGACTCGTCGAGGTGGCGGCATCAGGCACACCGATCGGGCAGCAGCATCGATCGACTAACACTGCTCTCACGCTGTGCACAATCAATAAACGCCATTTGGCATATGTGTACTAACAGAATTGTCGTTATGCATAGATGAGTCACAGTGCCAGCTCGCGAAACTGCGATCTGTGATAACTTATTGTCCCAACTGAGAGCTGGCTGGTTAGGTCTCCACTGTCTCCATTTATTGATCGCTATTAGATAAAATATTAATTATATAAATAAGATAATTATGGGGATACTAAATTGTTATCGACTTTGTCTGATGGCTTTGTTTTTTAGATATTTCATCTACGCTACTAGCGTGATATCGCTGTGGAAAAGCTTATCATATGATAAACTTGCTATTGTATTTTTACAAAAGGTCACTATTTGTTGTAGTTGGACGCATTTGTGTGTAAATATACAACAACAGAGATGATATTTATATGATTTAAGTGACTTGACATACTTCAAATTATACGTACACGTCAGTCATTGTTCATGCTTGCGGCTGTGGAGCTTTTAACCGTTATGGGGCTAAGGGGGGGGGGGGGGAAGAGGGTATAATATGATGTTGATGCTGATCGTCTTACCTGGGTTTCGGCCGCACTCTTACGGTGGTTCTGCATATGGCTGGTGAGTGCAGCGGCGGTATTGTAGCCACGATTACACATCGAGCACTGGTAGGGTTTGCCTTGATCGTGGGTCTTCATGTGGATTTTCAGATGGTCGCTCCTTGAGAAAGCGGCAACACACTGTGTGCATTTGTACTTCTTGTCGCCGGTGTGCAGTTTGACATGGCGGTCGCGGCTTCGCTTGTGCTTAAACAGCCGCTGGCAGTAGTCGCAGCGAAACGGCATTTTGTCACTGTGCACCTACAAAAGCGACACACGCCGAAATTGTACGTCAACAAAACAACATCAACGGCACAACATGGCCAACATCGAGCTCTGGAAACAACGACGAAGACCATATAGATAAATACATGGAATAATCATAACCCCAAGCGCTGTTCTTACTTGATACTTTCTGACTAGTTTTTTTTTCATTAAAACCTTAACCAGGTCTGCACGTCGCGCCCGCCTCTACAATAACATCCCCGCCAAATCATAGGCAGAGGCCTACGGGAGACAACGACTGCCTTTTAAACTTTGTCGCTGCATCGCTTGCATAGACATCTACGTACAGCTGCATCGCGTACTAGACAAGCGCGTCAGGTTAGTCGAAGTAAAGGGTGCAGGACAAATCTCACGTTTACAAATGTCTGTAGTATATGCATTATGAGATATGTAACAACAACGCGGAATTATCTCCGCGTGATTATTGTTGAAACCGTCGCTCGTGTTAAGCAGCAATAGAAGCATCAACAAATTACGCAAATGTGGGTCACGTTTCATCTGAACGGTGAAAAATGTTTACACTCTGATCTTACTATCACCACCTGCGGTGTATTGTCCGCGGTGACAACATTTCTCGAAATAGTCTCAGCGTCGCCATCAGCGGTGGCGGTCGCAAGATGGCGGCGACCAGCAAAGCAAGTGCTATTTTTCTTCTTTGTCTTCCCTAATCGCCAGAGGACTTCTGGCTCGCTTGTTTGTTCGCGTCAAGTGAGAACCAAAAAAGGACAGCAATTGCGCACATATACGAAGAACACGGTTCATTAAATCGCGAGCAACTTTTGACTCTAAACGCCCCGAGCTTCAATTGTTCTTCCTGCTCAGACAAATAGTCAGACAGGCGGTGCGCATCAGCCCTAAATTTCAAGGATCATAATATATATACTTTGAGCTCGTAGGAGGATACAGTCATTGTACTACTCTCTACATTGGACTAAAGGCTCTCGACTGTTCCGCCGATGATTAGTAACCGGTCCGTGCTAGTGACTAAACTGAACTGGTTTCCTTCGCTCGAAATATCAACAATCTTGGTAGCAGAAAAAGAGATAATAGTAAATAGCCCCGTCTGGAGACTGCCAAAAACACAAACGGGGAAGGGAAGCAACGGGTTTTTTGATCGGCGCTGTTTTTTTTTCTTGCTTGCGACCGTAAGGGCGGATGGTCTATCGAACACGAATAGGTCGAATTGGAAGTCCTACTCTCGATGAATGCAAGTGAGTGTGTGTGTGTGTGTGTGTGTGTGTGTCCGCTTACGTACGGCTTAACCCAGACCAATCTCTGGGATCGCAGTGAGCTTTTGAGCAGGGCGCGATTCTAAGTTTAGGGCTGCAGCTGATAATGCAGCTGCAAATTCGTTGCCTGCTTCGTTTCGACTGCGACGGCGTTAACAGGAGTAACTGATTCTAGTCAACGCCGACTATCAATTCATATATAATACGCTGGACTAAATAGGCAGCAGTATAAAGCAAGCAGAAGCAAGTAGTAGTAGTATTCATTATCTGGCAGCCGTTTTGGTCACTACTATGCACAATCAGTATTTCTATCACGACAACCGCTACCCCTATATAAGCCGGCATCAACAGTAGTAACGACCAGCGTTTCTTGGCTGGTATACATTTCTGAAGTGAATTGTTTCGTAGCGTCAGGAGTGAACTTGCGCTAAGTCACATAGCTAAGTTGGGATGCCTAAATATACTGATGTGGCTCACCAAGCTATACAGAAGCCGTCGACATCGTCAACGCCAGCAAACCACCTTTGTGACCTTTTGTACCTCAACAAGCCCGAGATGGGCGGATGTATCCGACGCGTGGCTTTGCCGGACCCGCGCCAGTCGCTTATTTTGTCTTATTTGATTTCACACTGTTTACGTGTGAGACGCTTATGTTGTTGTTTTCGCCATTGCTTAAACGTAAAAGCAAGTTGTCGCGTCGCGGAAACGCTCCGAAAGATGCTGACGAGATATCACCGTTACTACCCCTGCCGTTACTAGTCGCGCTTAATCTGTTGCTAACAGCCCAGTAAATGACAAAACAAAGTGAAGAAGATTATGACAAGAAGTTGTGATGATAAGCCACAAAAGTTCCTGATCCGTAGTCCACCGAATTCTGTTGTCGTTTTTTTTTACTTGTTGCTCTCGGCAACTTTGTTGCGCAAACTCATAAGAATGAGTATTTTACAGATGTGATCTGTAACATTTGCCTCGTAACGGGCTAAAGCTTAACTTTGGACCGAAGTTGCTTTGTATCTGACTGATAGATATATAGAAAAGAAGTACAAACGCTTGGCAATCTTGCTTTCAATTGTTCATGTTCTTGGTTGCTTCTAAGTTTGCATTGTTTACCATGGCAGCAAAATACGCCGCTCGAAAGTGACAAAGAAGTCTGATTCCCCAACCAGCACTTACCATAATTGTACGCGTTAGTCGAAGGCGGTTTCGTGCTAGAGAAGCTCGCTTTACAGAAGCATGACGACAACGGTTCCAAAATACTCAAACTCTGAATGTCTTACAAAATATCTGCTCGTATGACTCTTTCAATAGAATAATCGATGAATGCTAACATGACTCAAGAGGTGTATATATATAAAACAAGCAGTCGTTCTGTGTACCTGCTTGTAAATCTGCGGATGCAGTACCTGCTCGTGCCGTTTGAGGTAGCTTAGACGGGGAAAGGCCTTATCGCAGAACTGGCAGGCGTATGGCGTGTTCTCAGTGACGCCGATTGTGTAGCCGAAATCCGGCAGGTCCTGACCATCGGGCGTCTCGCACGATGATGCCAGTGGCGATAGCGAGGACGCCTCCTCCGGCGTGGTGCATCCTCCATCCGAAGAGCGCCACGACGATGGGGTTCCGGATCCACCGTTCAGTCCTGGAACACAACAACCAAGAAAATAATGCATAGTTACACATAGAGCGTAAACGCAATCTCGCTAACTTCCAACAAAATTGTTTTTCGGCCAAAAAAGTTTTGACCACGTTCTTACGCGTAAAAACACTTGCCGCCAATTGGCTGACTACTGTTTGTATTTTGTCATATTCGCTTCCTTTTTTGGGTGACAAGTGTGACGCACGCCGTTCTGTTATTACACGTTCACATGCGTTCGGGATATATATTAGATTGATTCAGTCCGGCTTTCGCAGGCCAACCAAATGTTATCCCTTTGCTCAGGTAACAGCCTGAGCTGATTATGTCATACAGCGCAAAACTTCTATACGGATTTAAATGTATCGAATGCCGACTCGACCTTTGTTAGCACCGCACAGGCGTAGGAGAATTTGCATATGGCCCGTACTGTATCGCCGGCAGGAACGAACGCTCGTAGCCACATCAACGCCTGCCAGGCGATCTATGGCACTGCTAGTCTTAAATTCATCAAGGTAATTAGAGGAGCAGCTTGCTCGTGCGGTGTAAAGAGTATAACACAGTATGACTGCTTGTAGAACCTCTATGTAGAAATCGTGTGGTCGCCACGACTCGACCGCGAGGGGCGACTGCTGCTAGCTGCTCGTCGTCCACAAACCGATCCGTAATCACCATATGTTCTGTTGCTGCGTGTGGCCATAGATCCCTGTCTAGGTTCTTTCTGCTGCTGTTGCGGAGCGTGGGGCGCGCCGGGATGCGTTTTACTCGCTGTAGTTGTCCGGTATTCGACGACCTACTACCGCTGTTCAACAATCGATCAACCCGTCGGGATGATAGGTATCCGTCAAAATGCACTTATTCGCCGCCCCTCCTCTGACGCCTTACTACCGCTGTTTTTGCTGCAAATTACTGCTGCTTTCACTTTTTGGATATGCATCTGCCGCTCTGTTCTAGGTCCATGTCCGACATCGCGGACAGATCAGCCAGACACTTCGTTCAAGTCTCCGGAAGAAGCGAGAGAAGGAGAGAAAGAATTCGGACCCAAGGCAAACCATCACCATCGTCAATCTGCTCGGCGGGTTGGCGGGCGTTCACGAGGGGGAAGGGGCTATATTGGTTCGACACAAAAAAATTAACCCAGAGATGTGTAGAGACTATGGCGAGATTGTGGGCGGTTCTTTCACTTTTCCGTTTCTCTCCTTATACCTGAGTGAATCCGATGTAGGTGAGCAGTCAACGTATTGGCTAACGACGGCGACGGCCGTGGCTTAGTGTGCACAACCGGGTTAGTAAAAGGGAGAGGACAAGGGTATTGCTTGAATGTAGTGATGAACCCCGATGTTCAAGTGGTGATGGTGCGAGTTATGGTGACAATCACCTTGCTGCTCCGGCAGTTCCTGTGGATGACGATGATAATAATGGCACCACTAATTGAATTATCATCCACCGTCTCTACCGTGTGCGAGCGCCAGCGTCGGAGCGCCGGTCCGACATACCTTGGTCTTGCTAGATGCATAGCATTCTTTCGCAGATTCAAGTTTGACTGGCACCCTGACCGACGCCCGATGTCTACAGGACGGCCTGAATGCATTGGTTCTATGCGACGGTAATGATATTCTACGCTAACAGCGGCAGCAAGAGCACCAAAGTGTGTTTGCTGTTTTTCTACTCTTTCCCTTGATGGTAATAACTACACGCTCATGATTATATAGTATAGATTTGCTCGTGGCCTAGTGAATAATGGCGACACACTGGATACTATCGCTACAACCAACTATACCGCTGCAATGGCTAGATAAAACCGCCAGTACATTCAATAACAGTCATTTAGTCTAGCCAAACATGACAGCTTGTTCGTACGCGATGCCAGGCCAATGTTTCTCTATGAAATGGATGTGTAGACGAGATGAGAGAAAGAATTAGCTAAGCAATTTTGAACTAGCTGGAAAACATCGTACCGCCAGCACACTTACGTGTACTTACAACGACGACGACGACGACGACTGGCATCGCAGTCTCAGAAGCACAGCGCCAAGACAGAGAGACTGACTTCGCTCGTAAATGATTTGCCTCAATCACAGCGGGTGGCCTTTGTCAGGTAAATATCTATGACCGCTGCCCTTTTTTTTGGATTTCTATTGGACTCACTAACAGGCTAACCAAATGAGTGACCCACTACTCTGTCTTAGTGTCACACGTTACTGGCCAGGGCGACCTGACAGGCCCATAAACAACCGCGCCTCGAGACAAAGCCTTGAACGACCGCGCCAGCAGAAACAGTAGAGTGATCGCGTCGAGTAAGAACACTGCCTGCGCAGAGCATGTCCACAGCGGCGATCGATCGATCGATCGATCGATTGGTTGACTATCAAAGCTAACCGATCGTTTGATTTTGTAATTTATCGCTAAACAACAACGTCAACCGTTTTCAACTGAAGGTTTCTTCTTCGTTTCTACTGGATTTCCCATTTAGTCAGAGGTACGACTCACGAGGACCTCCTATGCTATTGCATGCATTAAGCTTATACATGAGTCATGCTTGTCTTTGTTTGCTCCCTATATGAGTTTTCCGCTTGTGAGGTGTGATTCTACCCCAGTGCTTTGTCCACTGAAATGTTACGTGTAAAGCTCCCCTCCATTCTCTAAGGCTCGAGTATCCGGCGTAGGCTGATCCTGTTTAGCTTCGAACATTGATACGTGGACAATGCCAATTATGTATGACATGTTTTCTAATGTAAAAAAGCGTTTAGTTTCACGTATGATTAGCGCTACACAAGAAATCACATAGCCTTATCTAACAAGAATTACTTTTCTAAAGGCGCTCAATAGCCCGTAAAGCTTTTGGACCAGAATTTTCCAATGGCATATAATACTCAAAGCATTTCTGTAGCAGGTAGATGCAGGTATTGTGCAGCGGATTAGTAACTTCATAATAATCATTGATGGCCAGTATAGCATATAGACTGCCGCTTAGAAATCGGACCAATGAAGAAAAACGGGCGCGTGACGCACGCAATCAAACAACAAAACGGATGAGGCTCTAGGTGACCATCTGACGGGAAGCAAATGCTAAAATGCAAAAAAAAAACACGTAGATAATTCGCGTTTTCGTTGGTAATTTTTTTTATTGGACATATGATACGGCTGCAATCGACATGTGATTGAAAGAGAGAAAACTGGAGGAAAACGTTCAAAATGATTGAATCGTCTGCGTGATTCGACAGCTAAAAGCCCGACCGTAACTCCTGCTTATTGTGGCTAGTGTGTAATAATAATTATGAGAACGATCTGTGATGGGATGATCCGAAGTTCGACAGGGATTGGCCGCCGACGAATCACCCTGCCACATGCTCGTCATATCGTATACAGCCGTTAACAGTGACGTGTTCGGCGTATGGTGTCGTGTCATATGGAGTCATCAAGAGGTCGACGTAATTGAAGTCGACAATGAGGGGAATGGGCCGCATCATTAGCGTTGCAGTCATGTGATGAAGACGTGATACGTTTTCACTCGTTGTGATGTGAAGGCCGGGAAAGGAGATAAGTTTTGGTGCGTCCCCTTAGGCCAGAGGTTTCAGAGGTAGGTAGCAGCTAGCGGGTCGTCGCCATCGATGTTGTTACCGTCGTGCGTCGATGCGTGGTACCGCCAAAAGCGATCTGGTGTCCGGGCCGATCCGATCCGTCCGGGATGTGAAGGAGGTGCGAACGAGTTCAGGCAAGCAAAAGTAGTACAGGCGATGCCTATAGCTCGGGCACAATAGTGTGAACGTTTGGCGGGGAGTACGAATACAAGCGTGAAGTCGTCAAATCTCTTGATCCGCACATCCTGCACATGATCGATCCTCGACAGAAAACAACGACGACGAAAGAAGAAAAAGAATGAGTGTTTTCAGCCTAAGGGGCTTAAATTGAAGGAACTTCAACAACAGCAGCAGCCGCAGCAGAAAAAGCGAACTCTATTCAGTTGGAGCATCTTTGCAGCCCTGGAGCGCCTCAGCGCCATCTGAATACTGACTTAGAGCACCCTCTTCGTCCGACTTCGGCCTGTCCGGCTGTTCGTCCACCAGGCTTGTGTGCGTGCATAGAACTTCACCCGACGATAATCCCTTATCCAATTTCACAGAACGCACATATGTGCACCTTCATGTGTATGTGAAGACTGCAATTCTATACAATTACAGGAATAGACTTCCATATTTAATTTTGCAACTATAGTGCGTATTCGAGTTATACGATTATTAAGCTAAGATCAGCTTTTCTTGAACCGTACCAATGCGGTGTGACATTGTGCTGGCCTGCTACCAGCTGGAAAGTCACTCCTTCTAGTTAATGGACAGAAACATTCAACATAAGTTTTCAGGCCAAAAACGATTTTTTTTGTTGTGCACAGTAAATCGGTCTTCCTTAAAGAAGTTGTCTCGAGTTCTATCATACTTAGGAGAATACATAGGCTCATTTCATTCGACAGAACTGAAAAGCGCCACAAATAAGGTACTGGCTGATGCTGCTCCTACTCTAGTTATTTCTCATTCACGAATGGTTTGACCTGATTGACGTTTGAACTGTTAGTCGTGTGCTGGCCTGCACAGGCGGGCGGAAGGGCTAAATGCGGCGCGTATGATTCACTCCAGCAGCCTCAACAAGATGAGAAGATGCTATCTAGAAATTTCTGCGTTTCCCTATTATATCGCTACCGTCTCTCTGGTCTGTCGCGGTCCTGGAGACGCGCGGAGCAGGACATGGCATGGCACCGATTAGCCGGTCACATCTGGTTAACCAGGCTCTCTTTGCCTCCTGTTTCCTTCTGGCAAAGATGTTGTAGCTAACAAGTACAATGAACGTGGTGCACAGGGACGTTACAGAAACGAGAAAAAAAACGGAAAACTATTCTGCGATGGTAGTTGAAAACCAATGATAGCAACAAGAGTGTTATCATGACTGCTCGTACTGTTTAAGAAGCGGGGCTAGCCAAGTCGGTCTTTTACTTCTTCTCTGGTCTGTCACTGGCCATACTTGTTGACTGGCAAATGATCGCTGACTGCAGTAAGGGCATAAGACAGCAGCAGATGAAGTGTGCGGCAACCCATATGACTACTCGAATGCTGCAAACAAGACACTGTGTTATGCACCGCAGCTAAACTGTATCAGAAGTGGCAACGGAGCTCCAATAAAATGGCCGCCGTTTCATATTGGCCGTTGGATCTTTGAGCTCTCGATGTCGTTGTCGGAGGCCCCGGTCTTTATTTCTTGGCTTTTGGGGCTTAGCGTGATGTCACGGGGTACAGCACCCCATAGTTTATAGCCACCCGCGGGCAGCCGAGTGGGCAGCACGAGGAGCTCTGGGCGCTGCTACCCCAGCGACTGTTCAACCGCACTGCACGCAGCGATCACCGCTGCCGACATCCCGATTATTTCTATTCGTCGAACACCTTTTGGAGGGTAGTCGTGGTACTGAGGAAGCTGTTAGGTAGGTCACTGATGTCATAATTAGATTTGGCTAGCTGTCCAGCCGGTTGCCTGCCAGCTTTTTTTTCGTTTGCAAATCCCCTTCCTTCCTTCCTTCTGTTCTCAGGGGCGGTAACAGCGGCAGCAGCAGCAGCAACAGCTGCGAATCCGAAAGGCGAACGAAAACGAGATGATGATTTTCGTTGCTGCGCCCGCGCAGGGTAGAGCGAATATCTCATCTCTGTTAGTCGCTTTACGAGTCAATCTCGTAAAGTACCTCAGCCAGCTTTTCTTTCTCCCAGTGGCGTCGGTCGTACTATCCACTTGACGCCAGGCGCAGAAAAAAAGCCGAACATGGATACTGGAGGAGTGAGGCATGCAGAGCGAACACGTCTGCTACACAGTGACATCAATCGCGGCAGTAGCGGCGGTACAATGAAGCCGAGCCAAACTGCTGGTACCTTGAAGAGGTCAGAAATCTGCTTCTAGATCGGCTAAAGAACGAATAAAGAGCCTATCGATTGAGCCTGCTCGTAGGCCTACATATAAGGATGACTGTCTAGTCATCGAGTATTTGAGCTCCCGCACCGCTCAGACGACACTATCATTGCTGGCTATGTTGCCGATTCTGCTAGAGCAGTTTATAAGCGATTGTGCTGTTGCTATGCCTGCAGCAAAAACTGCTACGGATTTTCGCAGAAGCTATAGTAGGCCACGATCGCGGCGGTCGTAGCCGCAGTAGCGCGCAGCGATGGATCGCCAATCAGTTTGTCCACCGCGCCTTAAATCCGCCACAGCCACAGCGTATTCTATTGAATCAATCGTTTTCGGTATGGGGCATCCCGGCAGCGACTCAGTTGCTCAAACATTATAACTGCAAACAATAAAAGCCAGCCATGAACCACGCATCACGTCAAAGAGATGATGGGCCGCTAGCTGGTTATAGGTACTATGCCTGCTGGTTGATGTTGTTGTCATCGTCGTCGTTGCTGCTGCTGCTGCTGTCTGCTGTGAAAGAGAGAGAGAGCGTTCGCCGATCTTGTTAATCTCTAGTGATCTCGTCAACTCGCGAAGATAAGCCCCGCTCTCTTCGGTGTGGTGTGCACCGCCCGCGATACGTCTGTTAGTTTGGGTAGGAGCAGGCGTTAGAACACGCCTAACGTGTGACTGCTGCGCTCTTATCCTCTATGCTAATGTTGGCCGTGGCGTTGATGGCGATGGCGATGGCGATGGTGCTGCTGCTGATACACGTCACGTCTCTCGCCACATGTCTCTCTGCCGTTTACCTGTCTGCGAACATGCACATATTGCCGCCCAAGCACCCAGACAAGACCGTTTACAAATTATATTATTGGAGCTTAAGAACGACTAGCGTGGTTTGCTGCACGTCGCAGAGACACTGTGTGGCGTGAAGTTATCGTCGTTGCCTTCCTTCGACTGACTAAAGAACGAGCAAACGAATGAACTACCTGACTAATGTGCGTTAGGTAGTCCCGCTTGTTTCATTGCTACTTTTAACCCTTTCTAGATCGGTAAGGTAGATTCATGGCATTTCATTCAACGGTCCTCCACAATTATCCCCCCACCCCACCCCACCCCCACCCCACCGAGACCTAGCGCCCAAACGAACATCGCTAATAAACCCGACTAGTATCTGACCTGACTAGTAGCTAGACACTTAACCCAACCTTAAGCATCTTAACCCAACCGCTTCGACGAAGCAGATGGACGCGCGCGCTGTCGTCCATTGCTGCTGCTGCTGCTGCTGCACAAACTTCCCGCAATAGGACGAAACAGGCACTCGGGCACATCTCACCATAGAAGGATAGGGTACACAATAAGAGCAGCCAAACTGACTGCGGTTAATAACTTTGGACACAGGCAACGGTTCGACAACGTAGAGCTAAAATAGAGAAGATTGTTGCATTATTAAGACATAAGATAGATAGATTCTCAAAAAGAGACGAAAATCGATCGCTTTTGCTGCCCGTGCACACAGTTCAAAGAACGGGCGAAGAGGGGCGAAAAATTTGGTTCATATTGGCTTTCTTGCTGTTCTAGCATTCACTTGTATGTATGGGACATCTTTATATAATGGCTGATGGTGTACACGGAGCAACACCTCCGACGCTGATAACAGCGTCAACAGCAGCTACAACCTTTTAGCTAGAGCGCTTTTAGCAGTAACAGCAGAATTCGCTTCGATACCTTCGTCAGTTTGATGTTATTCTTCTTGCGGCTGGGTGTCTTTTAAAGGCCTTCGACATACTCTTCCCCACGCAGGTTTTGTCGGGTGCGACTTTCCAGAATTATCAAAACAAAAGCCTAGGTTGTCTACCCATCCATTTGCCCGTCCGTCACCTTATCGACCGCCAACACCATGATTCCCCCGTAAGAATGTCTAACACAATCGCCCCCACTGGGTGCCCTAACCAGTAGCAACAGCAGCGTCTTCCGTCCAAACATCTTTAACAATAGAGGCGCGATTTCTAAATTAGGTGAATTCTCTAAACGGTTAACGCGTGATCTAATATCGACCCAAGTCGATGGCTGGTGTGTTCATTAGAAAACATGTTCAATACCTTTCAATCGAGAGACCTTACCAAACGGTACCACATCGCATAGAACTATACGTGTCAATGCTATAGTTTTCTTATTCTAGGGTACTAGTAGTGTGATATTGCAGTAATAACATTAGTTGAAATTGATTGTACAACGAGTTACACCAAGCGCTGCGGTAACCGCGGGTCGGCGATGGAATCGACACGACGGCGCTAGTACCTTTGTCCTGAACAGCCGCTCACCGAACGACCTCAGACCAACCAAGTGTTGGGCCTCAAACATTAATAACTAGTGAGGCGACATGACGCCATTCCCTTCTGTGGACCGACCGTCGCTTCAGGTGCTCAGACACCAAGAATTAAAGTGTTCATGGTGGGAAACTATGCAGTATGAGCCATTGTCGAATTCTCATCGTAGTGTTGAAGAACAAACAGCATCTCTCGCTGGATTTGGGTTGGGTGCCTCATAGGTACTTCAGCTTGCCTGAGTCCAGATTAAGCCATCATAGTTATTAGGGGTGTTTGGGTGTCAGTGAACGGGCGCACCGCCCCATCGTTTGGTACGGACCTGTTGTTTGCTTAAGGATACCAATGCCGCTTCGAAGAATCCAAATTTTCAGTGGAGCAAAAAAGATAGTCTGTATTTGTCCTATCTGATCGATCAGAGCCGTTAACTTTGACTACTTCATCTTACGAATATAGAAAAAGAAGTTTGCGCGCATCAACGGATTCGTCGTCACGTTTCTTATTTCCGTCAGCGTCATTACTTTCCCCCTTGTATCTTTTCATGCGACTACAGACCACACACGCATACACGGAGCTAGCTAGATAGCTACATAATATTACATGGCCATAATTAAGATCTTTTGGAGCCGCCCAGTGGAGTCAGCACGTCTAATTGTACGGACTCAGTGACAATTCAGTCTCGAGATGTTGGCTTCAGACGACGACGTTTCGCCTTTGGCCTGTGATTTTCTCTGAATAAACGGACAATAACGACAACAGTATTTTAACGGGATATCTGTGTGTGCGACTAAATGATGACTATCTAACATCGGATTCTGGTTGCATCGGGAGGTAGCATCCTGGCAGTCGTTTGCGAAGAGCTCTGGGAAGACCTGCTTCCCTGTTGGTGCAGCTGTGAGCACACCATGGTGCCACTCTAACCATCACAGCACATCCACACACACACACCACATGGACTGACCGTCAGTGTAGCCGGCTTAATGCCATCTTACGACACGGAGTGCGCCCAGCGCAATATCCGGGAGTGGTCACCATCTCTCAGCGATCATTAAACTTCACGATTTTTTGATTAATGTTTGCCGTCATCGGTGTTTAGCGTTTCGGTTCGTGTCTGTTCGTCGTCTTCCCTGCTTCATTCAGTTTGTCTTTATCCGTTTTTCTGCAGGACGAAGCGTCGTTCTTAACTGGATACTAACGAATTGTCTAACTGATATCTTTTTCTTTCTCGACAACGCTAGTATTATCCACGCTAAGTCCTATATACGTAGCATTCCCGGGAAAGGATGTCGTCTCGTTCTTTGACTCGAAGCTTAACAGCTCGCATCTTCGGAAGATCTGACGGCAAGACACGATTATGGTACAGCAACAGCAGCACCACGCAGGCAAGAAATCGGCTAGCCGCGATTAGTAACAGTAGCACAACAGCGGGCAGCGCAAACAGAACACAACACAGCTTCGCTGTTGGGTGGTCTAGAAGAAATTCAGCGGTCAGCAAGGGACCACCTTCAGCGCGGCTGGAGCGGCGAACGAAGCGGTAGACCGACTCAACCTGCCTACCGCTAGGACCAAACGACGAGAACCATCAGCTAGGTACAGCCGGCCCGAGAAAGAAGGAAGCCAGGCAACAGGCATCAGCAAGCTCGAGAAGACCCATAACAGCAGAGCAAGACGAACATAATCAAATCGAGCGGCCGTCAACAGAATCGATCCAACCGACCCACGTCAGGCCGAGTCGATGAAGAAGCTGAAGGAAACGAAGCGACGAGATCCATCCGGCGGCCGAGAAGTAGTCGCTCTGGACAGGCACTTCGAGCATTGACAGTGGCAGCGGCAAAATGGCGAATAACAGAAAACGCAGAAGCAGACGAAGAAGTCCATAGTTAAACGAATGACAGGGGAAGGGAGGTTGAATGGAATGAAGTGTCTTTATTAGAGCGGCCGTAACACTAGAAGAAATCGCCGGCACCGACAACAACAATATCGTCGGCGCGCCGCAGTTCTGCTGCAAATAAACAGCACTGCCACAGTCGCTGCTGCTGCGGATGTTCCGGACGACCGTGGCTGTGCCTCGGCGATCGTCATCGTCGCCGCTGGGGGGTGACGGCGGAATCAGAAACCATCTGGGCCGTCGCTCGGACCGAATCTACCCGCGTGATCGCCACCAGAATCTACTCTCGCTAAGGAACGAACGGGACACAGATCCGTAACGATGCTAAATCTGCTGCTGCTTGTACGAGAGTATATTACTTTCGAAGTTCACCTCGTGACACGCTTCGTGCGGCCACTGCCGCGCCCCGTTTGTAACTGATCATTAGTCAGTGCGATACGCAAGGACCCAAGTACATATTGTACTTATTATGCTGACACAGTTTATATAAATTAGGTACGGTGCATGATTGTTAGCAAGGGTATAGAAGACCGCATCTTGATACGAACATCAACAACAGCAAAAAACAAATAGGGCCGAAGGGCTATCGGTTGCTGAATGATCGCTCGCGTCTTCGCGCACCCTCAGCGAAACAGACACAGTACAATGAGATTCGGCTAGACGCTCGCGTGACGGGACCGCGGATATTTGATGTGTAGTTATTCGAACGGTACCTGGTCGCGCTATAGGCGCGCCATGACCATCTCATCAACTGTCGTCACTGTTACTGCGGGCAACCGTCCTTGTTTATTTCGATCGCCCTAACGATGAAACGCGCATACGCCTGGTATAATAATACGTTGCTGTCAAACTAACAGGTGGATGGCCATTTACTCATCACATAATACAACACGTATTCGTTACCGTTTAGCTCGACAACAATTCGTACGGCTTCAACAACTGCAGCAATAACCACGTTTGACGGAGAATCAAAGCAAGACCGACAAAAGGGGATAAACAATGGCGACACGCCACAGAAGTCTACCAACGTTCAGAGGAAACTTGCGCTGCCGATGATGATGCTATCGCGGGCTGCGGCCAGAATGGGACATGACGCGCGTATCGAAGTCGTCAGCCCACGCAGTTGTCATTTCTTTTACTTTGAGTACTGCTTGACTTCGATCCAACTCAGTTCATCTGGATTCCGAATAATACGCAAGAGAGCCTCAAATGAAAACACGAAAGAACTACTTCGTTGGCGGTGCCAGCAGCACAGACAGCAGCGCCCGCTAAACCGATTGTTCTACGAATCAGAACATAGATTCTGCTTGGAAACTCCGTATAACCCTATCATGACTGGCTGGCTATTGCTGGGTGCACGCGTCTCTGCGTGCGTCTGTGACGAGCGAGCCTGCCTGCCTGCCTCCCCGCGCACAGTGCATGGGGCGTCAGTAGCAATAATAATTCCAAACGAAAATAATAGTAGCCAAGACCTCCAGACATAGGCCCAACCAATCAAACCAACGATGAGCGCAAAGCAGACGGAGGGTATATTGAGGCAAGCAGCACGAAACAGGAGCACGTTTGGCCAAAATGCTGGAAGAAATGACGCTCCCCCTCCCATAGCCGAAACTCTTCTCGTCATCTCATCGTTTGCTCGATGCGCGCGAGGTTGGAAATACGACGCATGAAGACGGCAAAGCAGATAGAAGACAACGATCATTTGTTACAATGCGATCCGGGTACTGGATATCCGTACTAGAATCATTGTACCTATGACGGGTTGCCAGCACGCACTCCTGTCACCAAACAGTTTCGTCCATGACGACGTCGTCAATAATCATAACGATCATAATAGGGGACGCAGTAGCAGCTGCCGCTATTACTATTGCTATTGCGACCAACAGCCAAAGAAGGGAAATGATAAAAGCGAACCGCATATTACTACGCCTATCTGATTATTGCAGACGTATTCTCAACCAGTCGAATCTACATGGGGGACACAGCAGCGCCCTATCCAAGTGCCTGATCAACCGATGCAACAATGGAAAACCTCGTTATTTTTATGCCGATTAAAAGATGAGACGCACGACTGCCCAACTTCGAATAGTGTCTGCTCTTACCTAATTCGGCCACTTACTTGTAAGGATGTGTATATATTCCGAACAGGTAGTTCCGCCAGTAGTTACTCCGTTTATTCTGAAGGTAGGTCTACTTGAAAAACGTTCAGTTCTATCCCGCTCTTGCATAACAATCTCTGCACATATATCTTTGAGTAGTCCTCACTTGCAGGTTACCACGACTGTAGTAGGTTATAGGCACCTTGATTGCCGCCAACAGTTTACCCGTTGGTCGCACATCCCCTACGCCTTCATCGTCGACCTCACCCTCCGCTTGCCCGCTTTTCGTATATGCGAAATTCATGATGATACCTATTTTAATAAATCTCAAAGGCTTTATTCTGTCGCCCAAAAGTGGGCTGAGTCTAGGCGGTTGAACGCGCTTAGCAGAACACCTGTTCGAGGAGCGTCGTTGCCGCAGCAGCAGCAGAAAACGCTCAGCGGCACTCTGCTTAAAGCCCCTGTCGCAGCCGCTTCACTTCTCCACTCGTGGTGAGGATTTAGGGAGAATATTTCAGGGTGGAGATCTACGACGGACGTCGCGCGCATTTGCTCGAGCGAAACACTTTCGCCAACGGCAGTGACAGCAGCAGCGGCGGCAATATTTTGGTCGTCGGCTCCGCGGGCACTATATGCGCTGCTCGAGATTCGTCGACTCCGGGAACCATCGAAGGAAGCTATTCCCCATTAAAAAATTAACTCTATCTCGCCATCACCATCATGATGCCGCTACGCGATACGTGTGCTCCTAGATATTTGCGTACGCCTCTATAGGGGATAGCGAGTGAAAGAGGTATTGTGTGGATATAGTCTTGAATCCATGGGCACTTGCATCAGATACTGCTGTTCCTGTCTCCGCCTGACCTGCTAGAAGTGTCAAATGAAGCTCAGACTTAGAACTAAGTTAAACTGAATATCAGGAAGATCCACCCAGGATGTATGTGTACAGATCACACAGTGAAGACCAGCGTCAATGGCTTTATCAGTTCAAAGTCGTCGGAAAGTCGTACGGTCTTCCGTGTGTAGGATCCTCCCCGAAATAATATAGACGATATAGCGCAAAGGGAGACCCGCTTTCTAGCGCGGTTGACTCATTCGACCTATTGAGTCGACCTGAGATCTGAGAAGAATAGGTATTAGTAGCCAAAGGAGAAGACCACCTTGGCTTCGTTGTGCAGCCAGGCGAACTATACGACGAACAGGACGGAGGGGACGGCGGCGGTTCAACCGGACCCACTTTTCTTTCAAAGGAACTGCGTTGGGCCGAGCCAAACCGAAGAGAAACACCCCTAAGGCAAACAACTCAATCCAGACAACCGTCAACATCCTCAAGACCGAATCACCAGAACATCTTTAGCAGCAACAGCATCTATAGATTGTCGGTATCGTCGCAGTAGGCAAGCGGGCGGGCAATCGGGCGGCCAGCTTTAATAAACATCCTAATAAAGACATCTACATTCCAGCGGCGCCCAGATCTACTGATCTGGGCACCTTAGGCAGTAGAAGCAGCGCCGGCACCATCGTCTCTTTCTGTTCATCACGTGCGATATCAGCAGAGAAGATTGCAGACCACCAGCGCCGCCGACTTCATCCGCAATTCATTGTCGTCGTCGTCTAACATGATGACAACGATAGCCTCGGAGGTGGTCTGGGTTCAGGGGGGTATGAGTGTGCGATGCTAGGCTCTCTCTTGGCTTATATAGCCCTGTGTGGTATGTAATAGTATTTGTAAAGAATGGTAAGATGAGGTGATGGGCCCGGATGCTATCTCTGGACCGGCGTGATAGAAATGAGGTGACGAGATCGTGGTTGCAGATGCTAGTGTTCAGCCATACGCCACGCCGTTGGTGGGTGCCCAGCATAGCGTTTCTATATGCCGTTCATATGGACAGCCGTAAGATGCGAGTGCACATTAAGTATAGCAATCTTTTGCATCAGCCAACCGCAACGATGATATCGAGAGTTCAGTTTATACTGCTGTTGGGATCTATTGGCTATGTAGGTCAAATAATGGCTCTTGAGGTGCTAGGTGCGACTGAAATCTTCCTGCGTATCATATATGCCAACACGCATACGCTGAGCCGTACGAGCGAACACGCTTGATGGCTATATGCTTTCTTCACTTACAAACGTGATTTTATAGTGATTTTGGACTACCATCGTATCACACGTAGGGGGCATCGCCGTTGCCTTCTTCCAATATAGAGGTATCATTTTTCTGTTCTACTGGCTTTTGGCCTTCAGTACCTTACGGAGCGATACCGTCCATGCATTCGTGGTTGGTTCACTTCGGCACAACTCAGCTCGTTGTATCGCGGGGCAATTCAATTCAGCGTAGCAGCTAGCGCTACGAGCGACGTACCGTGGCCGATGTACATCATCTGTATATAAAGTGTGTATTGCATACGAAGCTGTATCGCCAGGCGAACAACGACATAGAAGAGGACCAAAGCAGGACAGAGCGGCATGTACAGAACAGTCACCAACCTCTTCCCTACAGCTTCTCCTGCTGGGAGAAACCCGCACCTCGCGTGATGTCGTTGTCGTACGGCTGTTACTGGTCCTGTGATTGCCGCTGCGATGGTTTTAGTAGCTCTATTGCCTCTGACGACCGAAGCCGGCCATGTTGAAGCGATAGTCGAAAGCGTTTTTCTCCCAAAGAATGAAGACATCATCTGTCCCCTGTTCAACATCGACTTCTTTAACGCAAGAGATCGAGGAGGAGAGTGAAGGCGAGCAACAGCGCCTTCGGCAACAGCAGCAGCAGTCGAGACAGAAGAAATAATTTTGATGCCGCCAAACGGAGGGAGGCCCTCAACAGGAACAAGCGTAGAGCCACAGCAGCTCCTTACCAACTAGCGTAACTTAGCAGAAGCGTAGCACTGGACAGAAGTCTGCGCACAAAAACAGATAGACGGACAGACAGATAGGCAGGCAGGCAGGCGCGCACACAAACCACAACAGGTCATCACGGCGGCCTACCGCAGAGCGTGCAGTCGATTGAGATGTTTGGGCTTGATTTGACGATGCGTTCATCGTTGAACACCCAGGGGCAGGTCACGAAGCGCCGCAACAACAGTACTAGTAACAGAATGCTGTGTATTTCTGTGTGCATGTGTACGAACGAAAAGATAGGAGAAACGGAGGGTGTCTGCCGTCTTCCCTTCGTTGACGTCGGCATACCTCCGTTCGGTCTTTCGTTCCATTGGGCGAGCGACAATAACGCACCTTTTCACTCGTATGTCCGCTTAGCGTGTCTGTATATGAACGCGGCGTGTGTGGCATGCGTGCTAATGCGATGCTATCGCTGGAACACTGATAGGATGGGCTGGCAGCCGCTGGTTTGCTGCTCTCCATAAAGACGGTATGGCGATTACAAAGCGGCAATGCGAAACCATCAGCCGCGATACAATATATATATATATATATGTGTAT
>NW_019213579.1:262390-363081 GCF_002532875.2 Varroa jacobsoni | reverse complement strand
TTATAAAAAAAAAAAAAAAAAAAAGTACGCTATAGGACCTGCCAGCCAGCTATCTATTTATTGCTAGTCCATAATAACCGGAACGGCGACGAGGGTGGCATCTGACGGCCAGAAAATGTTTGTCGTGACATTGACGGGTGAATTAGTGAGAACGATATTTTAAATAAGGCACATACAACACGCGAACACCCATATAAGACTTCAATATATATACGGATTGAGTGTTTGTCTTCCACCGAGCGGAGTTGAACCGAAATCCAACGAATGACCGACCGACAAAAGGGTTGTAAACAGTGTGAACACCATTTGTTTTGTTGTTGCGGTGGTTTTTTTTCTCTTGTACCATTGGAGAACAATTACAGCTGTCGCTCCATGACATGATCATAATGAGCTCCTATCTTTACAAGGAAAACTTCCCAACAAAGAAAGCTTTAGGCACTACCAACATAACTGCTTTGACAAAAACGATCACCGCCAACGTGGCGTTCCTTCGTGCATCATCATACGTCCATCGCGTTCTGATTACCGCGGTCTTCACTGACTTGCCTCTACTACCACTTCCGGGGGTATCGTAAACCGTACGGTCACTAACTACTAACATCAACCTTTTGATGGTGACAAATTCGTCGCGTGGAACTTTTAACTAGCGCTGCAAAAACTGACAGGAACGAGCGTTCCGGTTAACGTGCTCTCATTTAATAGTCGTAAATCGCCATACGACGTTATGGCGTGCCCGTGGTCTACGGCTTCAAGCGTAACAAACAAGACAACAACGCGAAAATACTAGTGTTTACTGGAGGGTTTTATTAGAGTGTCGCGCTCTCACTGAAACGCCGAGGACGATGATGATATCATTAACTATTTACGAGCTCTCTGGCTTAGTTTCTGCTCCATTCCAGAGAGCTGCTAGAGCGCAGAGTTAGTTTTCTATTCTGGCGTTAAAATAGCTGACCCTTTGCACCGGTAGCGCTATTCGTTTGGCCATAGCCCGCTCCTCTCAATCGACGTACCAGACTGTCCCGTGTACACCATATAGTCCATGAGACTATCATAAAGACGAACGACTGCGCTATCATTGATTATTGTTACCGATCTAGTCGAAAAAATATAATCCCCTTACACGAATGGCTAGCGGAGCGATACGGACAGGGGTGAGGTCCTGAAAAGACGTACGAACATTGCCAATAAACGTTGTCGTTACGCACAACTTGGTGCGTGGCATAGATAGACCGTCAGAGTAGATCGATGATAATTCACATGACTTCTGCTTTATGGACTCAATAGGAAAATGAGGAGAGAGAGAGAGAGAGAGAGAGGGAGAGAGAGAGAGTGAGAGAGAGAGAAGACGTAATCTGGACAAACGTCATTGTACATTTTCTTTTTCTGAAGACACCGCCGTATTTCTGTGACAATCTTCAAAGAGCACAGTGTGCAGTCATCGTCGGAAGTGTTCAACGGGGCTTCAATTGCCAGACAGTCGACTGCACTCGTCGAGCGCTAGATGTACCGACGGCATCGTTCTAGAACTGTTATTGCTATATTGTAGCCGTTATACGACTAGTGCTAGTTTTGTTTTCGTTGTCTTACATGTAGCTGTAGACGCGGGCAGTAGCTGGCCAGCTGGGCCGTCTGGGCTACTGACCGCTCTTCGATCTGCTGTCGAAGTTTCTATAGAGAGTTGCTGGTAGTACAGCGCAATTGGTAAGTGGCGCTTCGTTTCTTACCAACACCGTTGTTGGTCTGCGTACTGCGTCATCGACCAGCATTTGGCTCAACAGCTCGCTAACTCCTACGTAAAAACGTCGTGAAAAAAACCATGCCGAGGCTTCTCTCGGCCAGACACATCTAATAACAAAGATTTCGATTGATTGCGATATTTAATACTCAGACATACGTAGAACAGGATAATATTCTCTAGCGGATGCTGTTCGCTTATTTCGAATCGATTCAGCGTTTCAATGATTAAGCTGACTTTTGGAGTGCTGAAGTTTTTCAAGCTGAAACCGGCGCAGCTACCAGCCCATCAGAAAAATAGGCAGGCTTATACTGGCCGTTTAACTAGAGCTGATCATAAATCTGTCTCATGTCCTCAACTTCCAAGTGTCATTTCTCCTCTTATACACGTATCTCTACGCGTTCTTCGAAGGATACAGGCCTAAATAGAAAAAACTTGTTTGTACGGTTATTCTCAGGCGGACACCTATGAGGTTCAATCGCGATTTAGTTGACAAATATACGACTTTAGTACCGCAATGATACGTAGAAATGATACGATGCTATAGGCATGCATGGTTGACAATTGAGTCGAAGCTATTTCTACGTGCCTTAACCAGGCTTCAGCTAATAGCTCTGCCATAGTTATGTCGGCATTCTTAAGCGACCTAGTAGACGGATGTGGGTAGATTCAGCAGCACAACCCTCGAACTGTTAACTTGAGATGAAAACATTAGCTTCATGATTATATGGTTTATTGTCATATTACTACACTGACTTACCAAACTCGAGGCTGATCCTGGGCTGAGCGGGTGCCATCATCTGCACGATCATCGTCACTTGACGTGTGACGATGAAAAAGGTCACAACGCGACGACCACAATTGCTAGGACCTGTTCATAGGTATGCGACGACGTGCAAATCCAAATGACTATTGTAGAAAGCCCAAGAAGACACTGAAGTCTTCAAGAGCAGAGCTCTCTCAGAGTTCCGAAATCACCGACACTTCAGGTGTCCTAAGTCCATTATAATAGAGTCAGGCAACTTTAGCTTCTTTTCAGCTTTATGCACGCCGCGTAAAGCGCGACACAAAGGACCGACCACCGCTGCCCCTGTCACGCGTCGAACAGCAGCCGTGATAACTGTGTTCGTTCACCCACTCGTAATTGAAGTGGTAGACTTAATGTAATCGCGGTCAAGTGAGTCGTTCACTCTCCGTGTTGTTTCTTCTCTAGAGTCACCAACGTCACAGTACACCGTCGCCAGCATTAGGCCTGGTACCCAGGCAGCAAGCACTACTCGCCTAGTAGTGTTTTCGTCGAAGACTGACCAAACGGCTAAACGCGACCCAGGCCGCTGAGTAGCAGCAGCAGGTAGGCGTGCAGGTCGTCGGTGGCGCCCTCTCCCCTGTGGGCGCTAACAGCCTCCTCTCCACCACCACAAGGCCCCACCTACCGCAGAGCTGCTAGCGAACGCGCAGCCAGCCAGGTAGGCAGGCAGGCGATCGCTACGACGGCATGCACGAGCACCACCACCGCCACTGTGTAGTATTGGTATGACTGGTACGGACGACGCAGCCAGTTAATCTATGAGTCTACTAGTATGTGCACGGTCGCTTTTGAGAGCCAGTTAACTGCTCGCAGACTGACAACAACAGACCAGCGAAGGAGCGTGCACCGAGGCAGCGTAGGCCAACCGCTGATCAGTAGAGAGATTGGCGGACCCCTGAAGACCGCCCGTGCTCAGGATGATGGTCCATTTCGGGCGCCTGGGTGGTCTCCTCAGCTGCTGCTGCGGCGGCAGCAAGAGCTATTGCTGCTGGCTGAGGTACAGCAGCAGCAGCAGCAGCAGCAGTTGCAGCTACATCAGCCTCTGCCGGTCTACGCCTGGTGGTGCTGTTGATCGCAGCGAGCCGCCCCACCCTCCGGCCATCGAGTGGCGGTGGACGCCGCCGCCCTGGTCGCTGTGGTGATCGGGGCGAGGCTTCGCGTTCACTCTATTGAGCAAAGCTTTTCGCTTCGCCCAGAAGAGACGACCACGATGAAGAAAAGAGGAGAGGCAAAAGAAGAACATGAAAACGATGAAGATGACGAAATCCAAAAGGATAATGAAGCTGTTCAAGCCACCGGTAACCACATATGAGTTCGCTTTATTCTCCCTGGGTGATCTCTAATAGACCCCCACCAAGAGGCTCAATGGAACGTCGGGGTGAATAGCGACGATTGGTTAGGCAGCCACTGGGATAGGACCGATTAAGCAGACGCAGAGGAGGGCTGAGTTTGTTCCCAAGCCATCGCAACAGCAAATGCCATGGGCCATCTTGGGCAGAGCAACATAGGGGAGCGAAGGGGATTAGTCAGAGGGGCAGAAAAAGATCACGCGGTGGGCGATTCGAGGGTTTCGCGGAAACTTGCAATGGCGCAGCGGCTGCCGTCGCAGTTGCGTATGGCCAACACCACTAACATGCATCAAGTAGCACTGACAGCCAACCTCTAATTGGATCAGATGCGCAGATCAGTGAAAAGACACTGTACTACCGTATATAGTACAAACGGCGCATTCGTATGGATCCTTCGTCTTTTTCGCATATGCAAATAAGCGTCTTGTAGAAATCGCGTTTAAAGCGCTTTGCAAGCTCGATAGCGTCTTCCAGCCGCTCGCTGCAGCTAGAGGGAGAAAAAAGGGCAGATTTTTGATTACATTCAGGTGATGCTGCGGTACCGAGCTTTTCGCCAACGGTGTGAGCACCCATTTGCGAGCTAGGATTTTGTTGGAGGCTCAATTTATTATTAATACGTAATGGGCACGTCCAACTTTATGAGCATTCACAGTGTTTGACATTCTTGATAGAATCAGAATGTTCGCGAGTCATTTAACATAATAATTGGAATCGTGCTTGAAAATAGAGCCTTCAATGCTACTGCATGATCTCAAGAACCGTGTTAATTACTTTATAGGCTGATGTCGTACTGTTAAAATTAATGAATTACCCACAGTTCGAGCAAACTACAATATCCAGCTAGCTGTTTAAGGCCGCAACAACAGTCTACGTCGTTCGTAGTAGACGTAAATCTATCGAAGTGCTGATATCTATTAGGTACAAAGTGGCTGGGTGGTCTGCGTGGGCGGCCTCGGAGGCCTCAAACGCGGTTCATGAGGTAAGCACCTCACGCACACGCCGGTCGATTCACCAGCACCGTTTGCAGAAACAGTGTCACGGATATGTTTGTGTATTTACTCTCTGATTAATGACAATAGACTGGTGACTTATACTGGAATAACTGTATCAAAAAGCACGACATGGTGATTCAAAATGCGTGCTTCAGGGTCATCTCCATCTTAGGCAACACTGCTGTTAGCATTGTTTTGTGTGCAACACCGGGAACTGCGAAGACGCTCACTGTGGTAGGCACCAAGACGATGGCGACGAGTGACTGCAGTAAAACAGAAGATGTCCCATGAGTACATACTCTGCCGTAGTCTCTGTAGTATCAATAAACAAAGGCCGAGGCAGCAGTAGCGATAGATGACATTAAAGAAGATAGCAACAATAACTGCAGCATGATTCGATATGACGCGTGATCCGTGGCTTTGATGGAGCGCTCTTCACCTGGGGCTGGGCCGTTGTCGTAAGTGAATTCCTCTGCCCCGCACGTCGACTGTCGTATCAGCATTGCTGGAATCGCGCACTGGGAGTGGCCACACGTTGCGCGATACTAACGAGATAGGGGAGCTTTGTAACGAATTTTCAGTAGCAAATTGAACGACGAAAACATCAACCAGTCAACAAACAAAGAGCGGGTCGCGAAGAAGCAGCGACTTAAGACAAACGAAGCAAATGTATTTGCGGGGAAAACGGGAACGGTCCAGGCGGTCCCCACAACTCGCTGTTTCGTCGTCCATTCGCTCAATCTGCTTTCGCCGTGGCACTTGAGGCATGCTGATTGTAAAATAAAAAGGCAAACAAAAATCAATTACAACAGTAGCGACACGACGCGATGGCAGAAGTCGAAAAACATCGACGCCGCTACTGTGAATAGTAAGCAATACGGCGGCCGCGACGACGACGACATGTTCCAACAAAACAGTCGCCACGAGCATGGCATAACGCCAGAGCTATTCCGACGATCCATAGGTGCAACCAGCAGTAGCACTGCTACGTATAAGGTATTTTTTAAAAGTGTTACAAGTTACGCTAAACTCTCCCATAGGAACAATGTAGACAACCTGCATGCATCGCCAGTCGTTGTATTACTCTGCACGATCTCCTGTCACGTATTACACAATCTATGGAACACTAAATAATTAACGCAAAAAAAGAAGATCCTAGCTATTGGATTTTGAAAAGGAACGTTTGTGAGAGGATATCTATCGAAGAAAGGTCTGATACAATATCGATGAGGTTGTTGTTACTTCTTCGGTGAACGGTGGCCGGGTTTTGCAGGTGGTAGCTTGAGACACAGACAGAAAAAAGGAACAATATGAAGTTGAAAGGGCCACCCGTCAGGACTATAGACAGTGTGTGAAATTTTGCACGAAGGCGAAACAGACACGTCAGGATTTCTTTTCGCCATCAGTCGGCGCCGATCACGGGACGCTGCGGGCATCTCGGCACAGTTGCTCGTATTGTTCACGTATAACACAAACCTAAGTCCGGAACCCCACACCACTTTTAGTTGTGTTGGTGCATTTACCATCGAAAACGAACATCTTATATATATATATATATATATAGATATATACGGAATAATGGCTCGCTTTAAGCGGAAGCATTTTTTACGCCCTTAGAAGTAGAGATAAAATATCACGTCTTGGTATAGGTTATGATGTTGGAAGAACTCAAAAAGTTTCCAAACAGATTAATAGCCAGTCTGCCTCCACTTTAAGTACCTAATTACCATAAGCACTGGTCATCGTCAACCGGTTTTTTCCTCGCTTGGGCCACACAGCAGCCGATCGGATGTGTCACAGCAGTGGAACAACAGTTGGTCTTTCTCGCGCGTTCGTTCGAATCGAGTGGGGATCGCTTATGCCGGCTGCCGTTAAAATCTTCCTTTCTCCGTGGGCTAGCGCGGGTCGGATGACTCTGTCTGTTGTTGGGAACATGTTGCACTCAGGTGACGTCCCTCTTCTCAGCTATTCCAAGAACATTATCGCCTATTTGTATCGACCTGTTCCTTCTGCCTTCTGGCTCTAGCGAAAAGGCGGTGGCGCTCGAGAATGGTCACCCGAAATTTGACTCTCATTAGTCCAGGAACAGATCACTACCTTATGGCCTAAAGGTCATTCGCTTATCCTCGCGCAGTTCACTGCTACAACTTAACTACGGCTCGTATGCTGCTATCGCTGTAGAATTTCCAGCGGGCCTTTCCTTCCTTTTTCATTTGTATCTGTCGTCATTTTGAACATAATAGCCCACCACGTTCCCGTACGTAAGTGCCTACGGCGATATAATCCAGAGTCTCTCTTCCTCTATATTCCTCTCCAGAGAGAACGGATAACCATAATATTGATCCATACTGGCCCACGTATCATGTTCGCGTTGGCAGGAGGACCAACTCGTTTTCCTCCGTGCAACAATCGCCCATAGATGAACCCATGTATCTGAGACGCTACTGCCATTAAAGCTTCCACTACCACTTGTATGACAGAACAATAAATAGAAAAGATGTGATAGTTCTGCTAGTATAGCTCCTGCTATTAGTGTGACAAATTATCATTAGCTGCAGCAGCAGCAGTAGCAGAGCTTCCGCCGCCAGAAAGACGACCGTTACCTTTCGATAACAGTACCGATGACTGACGAAAGGCAACAATATTTCAGCAGCGTTACCACCCGCAACAGCTGCAATATCATCACCGTCATCATTCCGTGCCGCCACTACTGTTATTACCGCCGCCGTTGCCGCGGCAGCAGCAGTAGACTCGATCCATTGATTCTTCATTCAGTGGAAAACGTGAAGGGAAACTTGATGCGCAACAGTTCATGATCTCGAAATAAGGTGCCTCTGGAAAGCCTGCGGACCGCGGAAAGTCTGCGGTCGATTGACGCCAGCTATCGTCCGGCCGTTTTACGTATTTCCTTTGCTTGTTGAACGGATAGATAGCTGGCGGTTGTTTCAGTTCGATCGGATTCTCGGATACGACAGCTCTTCTCTAACATTTTAGCTCTCTGTTATTGCCGCAGCAGTGGCTCCTATAGCAATAGATCATCACAATCATCATCACCTATGATGCTCGGCCTAGATTGAGCGATGATGGAATGAAGACGCTGTCGATGCCTACTGGTTGGCTGGGCGGTGGCTGGTCGTTTGATGGTCAAATGTTTTGTTTGTAGGCCAGTTTGCCTTGCCTTGGCTTTTGTTCGCCCCCCAGCAACAGCAGTCACTATCTCTTCATTATTTGCGAAAACCAACGGCAGCGTTATTATGGAAGGTAACAGTATTGTGGTGGACCGCTCCTATTTACTTTTATGAGTAGTAATAAATAGTCATAACAGAAGCTGTACCAAACCAGTCACGCACGCAGACTTTATACGCAGTGTCTGTTATTGGTTCGTTCAACACACTAACGCACATCTCGTTGCAATGCGCGTACTCCGTATATGACGCTCGCTTTTAACGAAGTGCAATGATAGCACAGTAAGTGACGCCACCGTTATATATATATATATATATATATATATGTATATATAACAGGTGGTAATGCAGAAGCTTACTAACCTTTCCATTTACCTTGTACCAAAAATTTTGATGGTAATGATGGCGTTCCCTTGCGGAAGCCAGCGACACGGTATGTTTAACGTCCTTTGATTTGAGCGCTGATGCGATACACGCGTTTTGGAGGAACGACTGGCTACGGGCAGTAGTGGGTTCTGCATTTCGCTACGTCTACAGTCAACAATGTCGACTGTGAACGCGTACAAAGACACAGCGATACGGCCCGTATACGTATATAAGCGGCGGAACGTAAAGGCAAGGTAAGAGGCACAAGCTGTGTAGAATCTTGACACGCTCCGAGGCGAGGCGAACCTGTTACACGGATGAAAGTGGTAGGACAACCCTTCTATGACTGAATGGCTCGCCACAAATCATACCGCATCACGGCCGAACGGCCAAGTGAAACAATAACGAACCATCCCGAATCAGTGCCAGCAACGAAAGAGTGCAACAAAAGACTCAACCCACTGAAGCTTCTACAAACAAAAGGTTAAATCAGTTAATAAAGTTTTGAGGGGTGAAATGATTGCGACAGGAGAAGCCCGCAGAGGATATCATTGCTTTTGGGCTGCAGAGTTCGGTTCCCACAGTATTGGAAACCTATACATACGTCTCCGCCAGAATCGTGACTGACTCTGAAATGTATTGGCGTCTGGCCTTGCCAGATTCAGTGAGCTGCTGTTTTTGGTGTTGTTGTTATTGATTTTGCATGCGACTCGATGACGAAAATGCCGGCGTTGACACAAGCTTTTGGCCGCCTCCTTTGTCGTCGTCGCCGCCATCGTCCTTAACGAAGGTTCGGAGACTCGAAATAAGTTTGTCTAGACAACGGTGGTGTCGCTACGCCAATTCTTCCCGACCAGGCCTTTGTCGATGGGGACAGTGTCGTCAACTTTGTCAGAACAGTGGCAGCAGTAGCATAGATCTCCGCAGTTTAAGTTCGGTCAGATCAATTAAATGATATGCGGATGAAAAGGAGCCTTCGACAAGCAGCATAAAGTGCCTGACTAAGATGATAGCCTGACTGGTTGACTGAATGCCTTTGACGACGGCTGTCACAAAGATATGATGTTTCGCCCGTTCGTCTGATCGCTCGCTCTCCCGTTGTCGTCAGTGAGACCACTTCTGCTATTAGTGGTGCTGGCGTATCTACCCTATGACACAGGGGAGTAGACTAGCACCCGGTGGCTCGGCTGGCCACCAGCCGTTGTAGCCAGTCTGCGATCCCCGTTTCAGCAGCCGGTTGCTACTGTTTATACTCAGGTTGACGCGACAACGCTTCGAGAAAGACAAGCAACTATGATCGGAATGAGACGCTAAAAAAGAGAGGTGGCCGCCGTCAGCCGTAGCAGTTAATTTAAAAAAACTCGCTTCGTTGCTGCCTCCGCGGTAACTCTGTTTTGACGCTGGAGTAACCGTCGGCGTCATCTTGGCTGGAAGAAGATCCAGTAAAGAAACGAATAGTAGTAAACAAGCAAAGCAAAGACAGTTTGTGCGCGATTCCCAACACAAACTGACCGTTATGAAACTTTGTTAGCGTGCAGCAGCTATGCATTTATCCATAGATAGTTTAAAATAACATAGTGTTCTGTGTACCTCTAACACAGAACACAACTCGAACGAGCACCATCAACAGGTCTCGCTGGTGCAGCTGAGCGCAGAAGCTCCAGGGTCAGCAGCAGTAACACTCAGACTGCGAATAGCAGCCCGAATGGATCGCTCCCAAAGACATATGTATGATATGCCATGATGATCGTGCGATTAACCTGCCAACAATATGAAGTGCGGTGGCTGCCAACGTCAACGATGGTGAGTCAACAAGAACCGATCGACAAGACAAAAGCATCCCGTAGTTACAACTACCAAAAAGACAACAGCCATGGATCACATGAGCATGAACACCACCATCATCATCATCATCATCATCATCATCATCATCATCATCAGCAGCAGCAGCAACAGCAACAGCAGTATCATCATCATCACCATCACCATCACCATCGTCATCATCATCGTCATCATCATCGTCATCATCATCGTCATCGTCATCATCATCATCATCATTATCATTATCGGCGGCGGCGGCGGCAGCAGCAGCAGGAACAGCATCATAGCCACACTTGTTGTTGTTGTCACCGTCGCCACCGCCATCATCATCACTAGCACCATCAGAACAGAATCGCAGATCGAACGATTGCGGCACAAGACGGTGGTGCCACTTTAAAGTAGTGAGGGTCGTCGACGGACAACGATCGCGATGCGGATTATTGTTTGAAGATATGCGGTCGACTCGAACGTACCTGTACCTAAGAGAGTAGATGTATTCCTTCTGAAGAAGCTCAAGATAAGATGCTGAGCGGTGCGGGCAGGGAACTGGACAGACAAGGATAACCGTGGACAGCGGTTTAACGGTATCGTGGGTGACAGTTGTGATTTCAGCGCGGGTGAACGCTGGGGTGACCTGTGGCGCTCAAGAGTGAAAGCAGCCCGCAGTTATTCCTGCTGGCCATAGCGACTAACGCTGAATTGGCCATCGTTCAAGCCGAACGCAGTCGCCGTACAACACTTCGTTAAGGGCCGCACCCACGAACTCTTTTCGAGAAATCGATAAGATGGTCAAAGGATGATTCATTATCTCAGCGCCGTGACCATAGCTGCCACTGTCCAACGACAAAGCACCAGACGAGTGTCGCGCACGAGCCATTGGTTATCGACAGATGCAACGAATATGTCAGTATAGGCGATGCCATAATGGCACTCGAAAGGCACAAACTATTCCGTTTGTTGTTGTTGTTGTTATTAACATTATGCTCACAATGAAGCCACGAACGGTAGAAAATGTGACGTAAATTAAAAGACCACTTTAGATAACTTACTTTGAACTTGGCTTGATGTGAAAAAAAGATGTAAATCAATGGTGAAATTCGAATTGATTTCGTGCAATGCGATCTTTCTAAGCAATATTCGAAGTTCTAAGTTAAGAGTTCATGTTGAATGGATTCTAACAGTCGATGCTCAGATCTCCGAGGTTGCCAACTCCTGTCAACGAAACCAAACAGGATACGATACTTCTTTCATGTAATCTTTTATTCTGCACTAAGTGGGCGTTGGCTTAGTCCTAACGAGAACGAAAGTCGGCGTCTTTAGTGAGAAGAAGCGCAGATCCTATCGTCGTATGAAGTCCCCAGCCAGTCAAAGATTCCGTGTCACAGATTCGCGCTAATGGTCTCACTCGCAAAACTGCCGTTACCGCCACGCTATCTCGACCCAAAACCCAGACACCCAAAGGGCCAGACAATCCAAAGTAATTTCGTCTACCTTATCAAAAGCGACAACGATTGACCTGCCGCCTACGATACATTGACCAGTGGTCGTTGCGAAGAATACAGCCGCACGTAGCGGTGACTAGACGAATAGACGAGCATCCAGGGAACGGCGATAAGCGAGCGCCCAACAGTAGCCATCAAACTGGAGACGTAACCCTGAGTGGCAGCAGCTACGGCGAAGTGAGCGTCTGCTTGAGAATGGCGGTTTCTCTTTGGCTGCGTCCACGTTCGCTTTCGTTCGAGAGAGAAAAAGGCTCAGTCATTTGCCAGAAGCGAAAATCATTTGTTATGGCTCAAATAACTAAATATGGTAACCGCTAAAGTCGCCATTTCGTCTCGCGCTTTGTTTCGCTTACGCGGATCACTCGCATAGTTATACACTATACGTATTTAATTCTATTCTATGGATCGGCTACTGGCTCTTTTCGACCGCTACGAGCGCTAAGTAGCAGTATAATCGAATGCGATAGCGGTGAGATCTTCTAATTAAGCCACCCATCCTTGAGACAACCACCGAGAGTGATCGTAACGATGCCGAGAGAACAATCCAACTAGTCCTTTAGCTGCGGTCAAAGATGATGATGATACCGTCGCCGTAGAAAGCCGCAACGTTTCACGTTTCGGTGTTGAGCAAAATTTACCCCCTCAAGTAGTAGCATCGGGCTTTGCCAGAGAAGTACGTTAGTTAGAATAGAGTCAGCCTACGTTGACGTCCAACAGCAAACGTTCAGCGATACATACACGCACAACGCTCGCCAGGGGCGCGCCGATGTGTCCGATACTCATTTAGATTTACGCTGCGTCACATCGGAGTTTGGCTGGTTACGGATCGTGGCACCTATCAGTTTAGTGACGTAATCCATGGGTGACATTACAACATTACTTGGGGGTTAACAGAAGCTAGAAGAATTTCTCTATGAAACTAGGTTCCGTCCAGTAAGCCGTTGCCTTAGGAAGAAACAGCAGCAGCAAATATCGGACAGTTCTGTTATCAAGATAGCCTAGAGGTGATTTGTCGTCACCCCATCTTTTGGGTAACTTGAATTGGGTATATATCGACATGTTAGGGTTGGTCGAGTTTAGAGTTAGGAACTTAAACATGAACTTAGCCTGAGTTGAACCACTGGCGTTGTTACAGTCGCCTGTTCATGTGGCGATGGCAGTGATAATAGGTGTTTATCACAGATGTGATCGGGGGGATTAGAAACGGTCTGTGAGTCGCAGAGGGAGAACATATGAGCGGATCGTCCGTGCCGACCTTCCGTAGAGATGTGAACGTGATAGACAGGCGTAACAACGCTCATTAATGTGAATTTAAACGATGCTTGTTGAGACACTAGCAACAATGAGAATCTGGATTTAGCCCAACTCAACTTACTCCCTTGAAAAGGAGACATGGCGTGCATTGTTCATTCATGTTTCTAATAATGGGCAATGGTCATCACACATGTATGCGCAATAGTGTGCTCTGGAGCCAATCGTTTATCCACATATTTCACATGATCGGGACTGACTGTGTTTGACGCTTGGTCAAGGGCGTTCTTGGAAGTGGCCGTATAGCAGCGACGAATAGAACGTCATGAGCGTTAGACTCGATTCTGCAAAGATCTCTCGAGCTGCAGACTATTCAGGTGGCCACATGGCTCAGGCCTGTAGACAGAACAGCAGATCAGATCAGACCAGACCACAGTGATTAGGATGGTAGCAACAAATGTTTTGTTCTAAATTATATACTGCGTGCGGACGATTCAAATCTTAAAGGATGCCAATGTAGAGTCGTAGGCAGTAGATGCCATTAGAAAAGACAATGGTGTAGCATAAGGGCAATTACCGCAGCTGCTATAACAGATTGCGTTAAAATAGCAGTAATATTCACTGAGCAGGTCCGAAGTCGCTGCATACGGCACAGGTATAATGATGGGTGTACAGTGATGTTAATTGTTATCAGTTACTCCCTGGAGGAATCGGACATACGAGTAAATCGCAACCTCTTTTAAGTGGGCCTGAGCGACAGCCTTGTTCGGGCAGCGGCCGCAAGACAACCGTGGAAAGAAAGGAGGCGGAGGGATGAGAAGACAAACGATGTTACTCGGATTTCGCTGTTGGTATCGAGAGGTAGTCCAGAAACACCGCTGGAACGACAAATCAGGCTACAAGGTCCTATCTGCCACGTTTTGATGGTGCATTCAACCAAAAATCTCTAGTAGCAACCATGGAGACTCAGTGTTGCTTTAGCGATAAATGACTGCTCAATAAATAACGCATAGTCCAACAAGCCCTTCATTCCATTCACCCAACATGCTGTTACCATTAAATGTCGTTAAATATTGTGTTTCATTCGCTCAGCCGCAACGAACGTATCGGAGCACCGAAGGGGGCGTACAATTCGCAGGACACCTAACAGGTTACTTTTGAATTCAGCTAAACTGGCTGCCGTATGGCGAGACGCCTGCAAATCGTACCTTTCGTCTAAAACTTGTAATAAGTTTGCCTTGCATAAGAGCGTCACCACAATCCTTCGTACCAACTAATCCCGCTATCTCTGCATGTTTGTCTGTGCGTCTGTCGGCATGGTCTACGGCGCGACAGAGTCGAGAATACGGGAGTTCGATTTCACAAATAGCATTTTATCGCCATCTTATACCCAGAGCGTCATAGTTGTGTTAGCGATTGGTGGCGGGGTTGAGGCTTAGGTACGGTCGGGCGGTCACGAGGAAGGTGAGCTTGGTGATCTAAACAATCGCTTCATGAGTTTCTTGGAGCCTCGGAGGACCCTGAGGTTAACAGCGCGGGGCATTATTTGAAAGGCTATAAGTAGGGGATTAGTAGTGACGACTAAATGCTGCTGCAAAAAATGGCAACGGGAGATCATTGGACATAAAGTGGCCTAACGACAAAAAAAGCAAATCGCAAAAGTCCAAATAGCATACTGAGGGAAGCCGAACGTCGATAAGGGAGCCAGGTACATCCAGCTACAGATACAACGAACTTTCCGGTTAATCGACAGGCCGCGCTGACTGCACAAAAGAAAACAAAGTCATTTCGAGGATAAACGGCCTATTCAAACGGTGCCTATTCTACTGAATAATGCTAAAAATGAGGTCACCGGGATATATCAATGCAAGCATTGATAACTTGCATAACAACGCCTTCTAGCGAAACTAAGACACAAGTTTTGCACCAAATGGTTCTGTATTCGGTACCATAGATATTATACATCGATTATAGTCGACCACGCGATGTCGTAATCGATGCAATAGACAGCCAACGACTTGCAGCTCCAAAGCTGTCTAGCCATTCTCAGCGTTCTGTGCGATTCTGGAACATATTTTGAGCCGGTCGCACAAAAGCTTCCTATATATATCCACATCGTCCTTATGACAATATCCGACTCTGTTTTTGGCGTCGATCTAAGAGTCGTCATCCAGGACGCCCGTCGTAAGATCACAGGATTGCGTAAAGGGTTGACTGAGTAACATCGACATGACGCTGGTTTCTTTTTGGCAACGTTGGTAAAGCGAGCTAAAGCTTATCCGCCTATCTCGCTTTGTCTCGTTACCGAAATGACACTTTTCTGTACGGTTTTGTAGTTGTTAGCGTGGCGCCTGCCGTCATCAATTCGCTGTTGACGACGCTGCCGCTTTTGGTGGTGATTTTGCTAACGACCAAAGACAACTAGAACTGACTCAGGCAAATCGAACAGTAAATTGATAAATCAAATAATAATAACAACAACGACCGTATAAGCAGTAGCGTAAACATTATAGAAACATTATAAAAACAATGTCGTCTCAGTGGTAAGAGAAAAAGCGCTGGATATTTACTGACGGCCGCACGGTTAGCCATCATTATTCGTCACATACAGCCATTTGTACTTCTATCTGGCAATGTATCCTGCCATGTTTATCTCCTCCAGCAGAATCTTTAGCAGACGCCCTAGAAAATTACGCAGTCAAAGTTGATTTCGTCACCAGCTGATTGGACGCGTTCAGAAGTAAAAAGATCCTATTTGTCAAGTAGGGTGACGGGATCGCGATGTAGAAGCGAGACCCAGAAAGAACACGTTCGAAGGGAGCAGCGTAGAGGACAATAGGAAATTTTCCCAGAAAAGCAGAAATTTACACATTCGAACGGTACACTATTGAGATGGAAAATTATCATAATATATCAACATCAATTATTTAATTTCTTCGCTCTTGTTTATGTAAATATATGCAGAAAGAATACAGTATGTTATCAGTCCTCACTTACGCTACTATGAATACCAACATCAGTAAAATACTTCATCGCTACTAAGACACGTATCGGTCGCTCACTAGTTATCCGAACAACTAGCCTGATACAATGCAGTAAGGTTCCAGTGCTCTGTCACTGCTGGGAACCAGTCGGATCTGATCAGAATTTTCGTTGATGATGCTGTTACAAATATTGACAGGTTAGATCATTTACTGTCATTTCTTTTCGTTTTATTCATTTAAACACAGCACCTCTAAGCTAAGGACGGCTAGATGCACGCGGCAATGACGACAGAGGCAACACCTGCGGATTAGAACGCTGATGATAAGTGGTTGTCAAGGCGCCAGAGCGTACACGTTTATGTAACGCTACCACGATAACGAACGTAACATGGCAATTAAATGGACAAAAAAAATGTTTGTTTTTATACAACGCTCGGGGCGAATGGCAGCCCATTGCTAAACACTATGGCGAACAGATCGTGTTTTTGCCAAATGGAGAAAATGCTATCGATTTGAATCAAGGAAACGCTATAGCTTTGGGGTGTGGGGTCGCTATATTTCATTTATTAATCGCTTGATTATTAGAAATTTAATTACATAACCCTTTGCAAAGGGTATTTGCTTGCAGTTCTGTATACAACAGTGTATGTCGGCGCACATCCGCCGTTCTGTCCGTCACTGGCGGCCTTTTTTCAAGCATCTAAACGTTTGTCTCAATGGCTAAAATTTGCTACTATTTATCTGATCGGAGAAGCAGATCGTTAAAAAAGTAAACGGAGAATAATTATCTTTCTATTTATGATTTATAGGATGTTTGCTAGGCTCGTTGTAGGAGAAGGTAATGGTGTGAGTATCCGATAGATATTTTCGAACAGTTACCCCAGACGATCGGCAAGCGAGGATATGAACCACCGGTGTACGCTTACGCTGTTCATTTGATCTAAGGCTGGTGTCGTTGCTATGACCAGTATCAAAGCGATGTGTTGGATGGTATGCTGCACGTTGTTTTTTGTGGGAAGGGTTCAGAGCATGTAGTTGCCTATCTCTGTTGCGGCGGGCATTTCGCCCTAAGTTCCAGTTGCGCCTGGTGCAAATACTTGAGCTACCTGTGAGAGTTGACCTTAAACTGGAAGCGCTGAGGCAGATTGCAGTAGTAACTATGGCGGGTAATACAAATAGTTAAGTATAGTAGTTAACTTACCTGAAATCGAGAACAGAATCAAAAAGGGCGCTTAGTCAAGCTGGTGACATGGAGCCCTCTAGCGAGGGAATGCTACATTAAATATAGAAGCACTCACCATACGGTACTAAGAATTGAACGGTATATGGTACGTACGTTTTAGTTAATGGCGTTTGTACTGCAAAACTTACTGTGTCCAAAACCGGAGTAGAACGTTCAGCGTGATAATAATAATAGCAATAATGTTTTGTCAGCGACAATCTATCACTGCTCGAGAGATGTGTAAAATGCCCATATCCCAGTCCAACGGATATCGTAATACGCCTATGCTTACGTAAAAAAAATCATGACGTGGCCTTATTCCAAGAAAGAGCAAACTCACAGACTGTTTGGCCTCATAACAATAATGAGCAAGAACATCGTTCTCCACTGGCGTGGCGGCAGCTTCGTTTCGGGATTTATGCCGGAAGTGACAGCTCAGCCTAACCGTACACCAAATCACGTCGCCGTTCGGAAGAGGGAAACCATCCCTCCACACGATCGGACGACAAACACGCATTCTTCGCTGATCAGAGGTCATCTGGTGTCGTTTGCATCGAGCATTCTGTGGAGCAAACGCTATCCGTACTGTAGTGTATTATAGATCTATCTGACAACGGCAAGCGCATACAAACAGCAGACGGTGAGGAAGACGACATATTCATAGGTATCATTTGACTGCGATGTAGAAGAAGTTAGCTTTCATATTTTGTATGTAAGTAGGTAGGTAAAGACTATTTGTCGATCGTGCCCCCGAGTTGTCCATGGGACTGTGCCACTGGATCGTGCGTGCAGCCCTAGCATACTTTTGTACGCAGTTCTTAATATTCTCAGCGTTCGCCTTTCGCCTTTTTTTTTTTTACCAGCAAGCGGGTGCCATACGCATCTTTCGAACGGGATCTAGCTTAGAAATCGAGAGCATTGTCTTACTCGATTTACGTTGACAGCGCGCATCGATCCGCAAATCTCAAAGATAACAAAAGAAAAACATTGTCCATCAATCAAGTAAACTGACTGTGTGAAGTGCATGATACACGCATTGCCTCTGCCTCATAACAAACATACGAACCTCCGTACGATTTTTAAACATTTTAGTCTGTCGTGCAAATGACAGTAGTGAGGTTGAACGGGCAGAGATTTCTGTTGTTTATTTTTTTTTTTTTTAAAGAATTTTGAATTTCAAAATCTTACTCACACACTCACTTACTTACACTTGTCGAACACGGTACGCACGCGTCAAAGTACGTTCTTCGTACTGGTAAACAACCCTGAGCAGACGAGTCCGGCTCTGAACAGTGGCAAAACACTGCTGGCCTCTGACACTATTCTTTACGTACTCAGCTGCCAGGAAGTTGGTAAGCGGACGTTACGTTCGATCGCCGAACTCAACTGGTCGCATCGTTCAAGCCGATGTTCAAAGTAAAAAACACATTGCAGCATATTCACTCCAGCGTTTTCTTTTGCGGCTGCCTGATCCGTAGTTGTCATCAGATTTTTTCATCCGTGAGTGCTACTACGCGGTTGTCTCTGTTGCTTCAGCAACTCTTTCTGAGTAAGGATTACAGTATGATCATAATCTGACGGCGTACACTCTCAACAGAAGACAAGATCCTCTTATTTGTTGTAGAAAAAAAACACGTTTATTCATGTATCTTGTAATAAATCTCGTGTACCGAAGACAACTGACACACTAGTAAATCCATCTAATATATATATATATTTCGCAGTAATCACTCAGTACGTCCTTCGTATTCTTGTGCATCTAACAATCGCACGCTCTGTGCGTTCGTGACCGCCGTTCATTGCGATCCACGTCATTACGGTTATTGCCATGCCTGTTGTGGCTTTGCAGGTTTCTATTGCAACTGTTATGACAATTTTGCTTTTTTCTTGGCAGATCCGTCAAAATTAATAAATGTGGGTTGAAGCGCAACGCCACAACAAAACGTTAAAGTAAATTTGAACTGAATAGACTAAGTGGTCCTGACTGGGCTAAGGTGACGCCGGTCGGTCAAAAAGATAGACAGGAGCGAACGACTGTCTAGATGAGGAAACACGAAAACGCGAATGGATGAGCATCGTTCGACCGTCATCTAATCCATGACGACGATGCTGTCGCGTAGCTACTGTCTCCACCGTGCGCTTCATGACGGATTAGGAGATTGCGAGCTTCGTTCCGTGGACTAAAAGTTATTGAGAGACTGATCAAAAATATGGATCGGATTTCTGAGTGAAGAAAAAACTTCGGTAGCCGCTTGTCACGAGGAAACACGCAGTGACTCAACCCATCTCAAAATGACTAAATGGGTACGTATTGACTTGTGTGGGGTGTGCAAGGATGTGGTCTGATTTAGTACAGCGTCCACAAACATCTCCCCAGGGTAGACAGAGAGCAGGGCCGGAATAAAAAAGACGAAAACTGAGGGGATCTCTCAAAAACGATAAAGCGGAAAGAGAAGGGAGAAGTCATCATGTCATGTCACGGCATTTGCAATCTGTTTAACACAGACGTCGAGTATGTCGTCGTTGTTGATATACACACTTTGTGCGATGTCCAAACTCGAAAGTTGCGGCGCTCAACTGTCGCGCGTGTCCTGTGGCTGACAACCAATGTGTAATTACCCGCTGGAAGTCTAGTTTTAACACGGTCGCAGAACTCTACGTATTCAATAATGTTTTATCTGTACCCACGATGTATCCATGTATAAGTGATATTTATATTCGTTTTTGAATTTTCGAGAATTTCGGTTCGGGTCTCTTTCTAGCCTTGTTGCTGCTTGTATCAGGCGGCAGTCCCATAGTCGTTTGCTTCGCCTAGCGCGAGCGTCAGGCACTTTTTCGCGACCTGTTCTTTATTCTAGGATTGTTCCTGCTGCTAAGTGTGGCAGACCCAAAACCTAGTGCAACTTTGCAAAGTCACACATCTTACGCTATTCGATCGTTTCTGTTGTTGTTGTTGTCCTTGTCGTTCTAGCAGCTAAACGGTAGTCGTGCCATGTCGATATAATTTTTTAATGGTCTATTATATGCAATATACGTCAACCTCGTTGTCGGGTCCGATGCCGTTACTATCGGGAAGCGTGATGCTGCTCCGAAAGCCGTTTTCCGTCTCTTCGGTTTCTCCGCCGGTTTCGAATCAGCGAATAGAGCGACCCACAGCAGCAGACAGGCAGATCAGTAAACCCTACCAATAACATCGAACCTATGAAATCTTCGATGCATCGAATATTCGTCGTTGTTACACGCCGCAGTTGCTGCGGCTGTCGTTCGTCGTGTCAGGTCCTGAAGCTTTTCCCTGCCATCCACTTTGTGGCTGCTAACTGTCTTCGTGTAGCCGTCGTCTTTATCATTCCTTCTCCTCCGTTTTTGTCTTCGTTTTATCCTTCATCTTAATTTGATCTGTCCTGAGTTCTCTTGATGAACGTGGACTGCTTCTACTACTGCGGCCGTTGCTGCATTACCGACAGTGCCGCAGCCGTAGACGACGACGTCACCAAGCAAACGTCAGTCAGCTGTCCACCCCCGGATCCCCCATCAACAGTGTTCGTACAATCGACGCGCTCACTGATACACGCACGCGGCTATACAGGCACACGCAACACAGGTACCCCAGTGCGGCCTGCCAGTGCTAGTAACAACAATATATTGTTACTACTAGTAGCTCTGGTACGAATATTTCCTTGGGAGCACCAGCAGATGTTGCTTCGTACTTCGCGTACGAGGTCATGCATTGAAGATGCGGCAGGTGTAACAATTTTAATTTTTGTTTCGACTCTTCATCGAACGGCGTTGTCTTAGCCTCGATCAGTTCCACTTTGCTACATGAAATGTGCAAGTGCTTATCGTTGCTGCACGATATCCAAATGCTTGAATGGGGATCACGTCGTTCATGTTTGTCTTGTTTATATCATCGACCACAAACTGTCATATTCGTAGACTGCCCCCTACGCCTCCTTTTAGTTGGCTTCCTTAACCTACCTTATCTGCCCCTGATTATGCTAAGAATTTGAATTATTCAGATTTCGATCATATTCTTTCTAAAAGACACATTGTACGGCATGTTAAGGACGCAAGGAAAAGTATTTGAGGACTAATAGTTGTTATGAACCCTTGCGCCAGGACCAGTTGCGATGGCGTTTGGCACAGCATTTTCACAGAGGGATTTCTAAACGTGAATATCTGCACAAATGCTCGTAAACAACAAAATAAATGTGCGATGGTTAGGCCGACAGCATCTAGTAGCGGCTGATGTTGTTGACGTCGCTGTTGTTGCTGCTGTTACAGATGACTTCGTTCTTGTTACGGGTTAGCGACCGAGAAAACAAACACGTGCGACTGTGACGACTTCAGCGACAAGTGTGACGAGTACTGCTACTGCTACAGCTGATCGATTGACTGCACATCACTGCCCTGCCTGTCGATCTGCGTCCATCTGTCTGTGCATCTGAACGTTTCTCCTGACGTACGTATGATTATTCTTCGCCTCTTGCCATCATTTATACTACCCACGCGCATCGGACGCCGGCGGCAAATGAAAATTTATTTGATTTTAATGTGTCTTTAATTTGACCATTCGACTCGGCAGTCCCGCACCGGCAAGCAGCGTGATCACCCGCTCATGTCCATACAATAACGTATGTAGTCCATTGCACCGCGCCGCGGTCGCACACGAGCATGATCAACAATGACACAATGACCGCGAAAGCGCGCAACGATCCGATCGAATTTGAGTTGTCTTTTGCTGGCTTATGACTCGAACAGAAAGATCACTGGGGAGCATTCGCATGACGAACATGGACGCTGGGGTCGGTCCTTGTTAAGGGTGACGTAAGAGATGATCTCTGTTGAGGATATGCACAAACCTTTACGAAACAGTGTACGTTTGCAGGCCTATAGCTGCTCAGCGAGATAAGAGAGTAGCAAATTCCACAGGTAAATATTGCCAAATGTTTGCATCTTTATGACATCTCGACATCTCTAGTCCTTTTTCGTCCTGGTTTGAATCAACAGCTTCACCGTAAAAATGCAACAGTCCAAGAGCGATAAATGCGATAGTCAGCGGTTGGTACAGAACTCCCGCTGGAGCGAGGGAGGAACCCCTAGAACATCCGAACGCGCGCGCACACACACACACACACACACACACGGATGCGTTCACGTTTTTCGCTAGGCCAATGCGACATACGGGTTTTAGCTTCGAATATGGCGGTGGTTGCTATCGCTGCCATCGCCGGTGTCGCCGTAACAGCCACGACCGCCCGCCGCCGTCGCTGTTGCTGTCAAGGAAGATCGCCCTATAGATTCATTCGGATTGATTTGAATCGCACACAGTCACGCTGGTCAATGCGCACGGGACCGAGCGTTGAATGCAGCAAAGCTACGAGCATCAGTCTGGTGGCTGTGGCGATGATGAGGATGACAGCAGCATCTTCATTTCGCCCGATCACCCACGCACTCGGCTCGAACCATCACCCTGCTGCCGTATTTCGGATGTGCTGTCCTCGGGCCTGCATCGGCAGCACAGCCTGGCATCTACTGCGTTGCAGCCAAATCGGTGGTTGTTGCTGCTGATTGTGATCTAGCAACAATGGCCGTAAATGCTCGAGGTTCATGCAGTCGCTACTGCCCGCGTCGCTGTTGCGTTGACTCCGTGAGTAGCAGCGACAGGAAGAAACAGACGGAATACGACAGTCCGACCCGCCCCAGTCGCGATCAATTGTCAGGTCGCTGATGTCAGCGCAATATTATCGCGTTTTGATTTATTTCATTGAAATATTGCACCGATTACACCACCCTCAATAATCACCGCTATGGACTCTGTTCACTGCTTCGCGACTACTTTCAGTATCCCGAAGAGACAACTATGGGCCGGCTGTAGAACGGTTGAACTGCTTTTGGGTTGGCCAGCAAGAACAGCTACCGCTGCGGCCACTCCACGGTCGGACAAAGCTCAAAATATTAAGCGGCAGCTTTGACAAAATAATGAGAAGAAAAAAGGCAATGCCGTACGTATAGTAACACGTAACACAGCACGATAGGCCGGGCTATTTATCAGAAACCTCTATCTGTTTGTCAGTCTGTCTTTCCACTGGTTGTGGGTCATCGTACATATGTATACGCGTATTCATACGGTATCATTCACCTGGCCGATACGCTTGTTTCCTAAACGTTCAAATTCATAAATAACTATATTTGTAGTTTACCGGCGTTTACTGTTTAGGTTGACCCAAAACTTTCGGGTCTCAGATGAAAAGAAGACCAGAGCTCAGCTTAAGCTTTAGCAAAGGGACGGCTCAGCTTTGTCGTCTCGCTTTGTCGAACTCTAACAAGAGGCGCTCTGTGCAAATCATCAGCCTTCCAGGCTTTTCTCCTCCTGAACTTTGTCAAACTGGCACCTTTTCCCAGTTACCTAATAATAACAATAATACCTAACTACTTCTGAGCGGTATTGCGCAAACTTCAACATGCAGCCGCCCGCACACATACTTAGGTACAGACGCACATGTTGGCACTACAACCTCAAAGCATTGGTGGGCCGAGAGCCTTGAACTCCTCAAGAGGCGTACAAATCCCTCAGCGGTTTCAGCCATCACGCGTCGTCTACGCTCTGCACAGTTAAACGCCAACCTACAGCCTGCGTCGGAGAGCCTTAGGCAAGCAGTACTGCGAGTCTTGTTACTGCGTCGTCTATTGCAGGGAGACTGCGGTCCGGTTAGGCTAACAGACAGACAGAGACCGGCGCGGGCCGCCCGCACGCATCCGTGCCTGATACTACAGTGATTGCATCTACACATACGGTCGCATGCTACTGCCGTTGGGAACGAGTCCCTTTAGGCTTCCGCTCAGGGGTGCAGGTCATTAAACGTGGAATCGATGACGATACTAGCTTTGGGTGACGGCTAGAATTACGGCGATCTGCTTTCCGCAAGCTTCGCTAACGCCCTCCGAGACAGCAACAGCCGACTCTCGAGTATCGTACCAGACGACATCTTGGAACAGTGATAGTAACTGCGATCGTTTAGCTCATCGGCTAATTCGTCTACGCCAGTGACCCAGCCCTCTGCAACGATTCGCCAGCAAATAAAATAGTATCAAGAAGAAAACGAAGCATTCTGGGTTGATGGAGTCACAGAGCAAGAGCCAACATAAATATAATAGAATAGTACAACACAGGTCAAATGCGGTCGCTCGCGTACCGGATTCTGGATCGCTACAACCTTTAGGTTGTTATTAAACATAGAGATAACAATATTGTGATGATGTATGTTTACGGTAGAATGATCAAGAAAGAAGGAGCTCTATTTAAACTATCGCTATCAAGTACTACAAGCTCTGATCACTTCGGTAATCAACTGATATACGTCTGTTGAAGAATATTGTACGTTACGTAAAATCCAACAAATGATTAACTTCTTCTAGATCTTAACCAGAAACGTAGCAAACGCTTTTACCCAGCTACTATTGCGATTGGCGTTATTCTATGGTAATATCCTCATTGTAATTTTTTCTAGTAGGATCTTCTCAATTAGCTCATATCCTAGCCGCTCGAGAGGTCCTATCCATCAATGAATAGCGCACGCTCGAATGCAAAAATGGCAGAAGGCAAACTCCTCCCCCCCCCGCACCGCATAAATGTCAGGGGTTCGAATTATCTGTTTGATCGGGAATGTTGTCTTATTTGTTATGATAATGATAATTCTTACGACTGCCGCTACTGAATGGTCACTTCTATTATAGGACTCCAGTGGCTATTTTTTGCTTGCTAGTAGTAACTTAACCACCGAGATAGTCGGATGGCAACTTTTCCAGAAGGCCAGACACAGGTTCTATGCGGGACAGACGGAAGAACATGCTAGAGACATGAAGTTTTTAGCAAATCGAAAGCAGCGATTCCGGAACACCGACCCGTCGTACGATTGCTGCTGCTGCTGCTGCATGTTAAAAAAAAACAAGCAAGAAAATCATATTTCGAAATAGCTTTTCTAGTCAACAGAATGGGCTACAATACGACGAACGATCGATTAGAACAATAGCAGCAGCAGCAGCAGCAGCATGTATAGTAGTTAACAGCGGACCAGTTCAGCAGTTTGCGAATAGGACTCGGCAGGCCGCGAGGTCACCGATGTCATTAACGAACAGTATAGTATTTTAGCAAGACTAGGCCGCAACAATAGGGTTAATGATATCAATCATGGACCAAAAAGCACGAAACAGTATCGTCTAATCGATAAGAAGAACTTCTCTATTGACACCACGTATAAAGTTCTATATAAAGTTTCAGTTGATCAAACAACGTGCTAAACTGTGTATATGCATTAATGGGAAATATATCTGAGAATATCTATCTATAATATTTGTGCTGTGCTGTGATGCTCATTTGTTGTTGAAGTTGTCATTAAATTCATATGTTTTCATTCATCTATCCAATTTTCTTGTTTTTTCTTATTACTCCTTTATTCTTTTGGCCACAGCGACCGCGCGCACTATTAGCGGTTTGCCCTCAAACGTTAGTGGTCGATTTAAAGGTAACGACATAAAAATTGTGTATCTCAATTCTAAGCGTCACGAAGCGCCTCACAGATAACAAATCGGTGGAAAATAACGATCGATGCGGTATACTTATCTAATTATCCTATTATCTACCAACTACGATCTCAAGTGCATTCGATGTCCGGGATCGATTCTTTATTCGTAGGGGGGTTAGTAGATGTTTATCCATATATACATTGACATTGTTACAATCAATCTAATTAAGAGTCAATTAGACCCTCGATTAGATTTCGTGATCTTAGCTAAATACTCGTCTCATACGACTAGTAGTGAAGAACTATCCGAATATAAGTTGCTCTGACTCACTTCTCTGAGCTACTGACACACGTGTACATATTCTAGTAACAGCGGCAGCAACAAGTAAACCACCGATGTGCGTCGGTCATGCAGATGGGGCGATGGGTGGCGTTGACTAATACGTCGTTGATTTCTATTCCCGTTCTTCTCTCTCGGCCGCCACCCTACGATCGACTGTGTGAAGTTCTCTGAAACGATGCTCTCGGCTGCTCAGCAGCATTGTTAACACTGCTAACGCCAATGACGAACCCAACGAACTGGACAGTTTGGACGATACCTGCCGGCCGACTTCCGCTGTGGTGGTCCTGGGACACTGGCGTCGAGACGAGCAAATCTTCGGAGTTTGTTAGCGTGCGTTTGATCAGCTTTCGACAGCTCCGCACGATGGAGCAAACAGCAGAGCGCCAAAACTTATTATCGTATTGCCAACAATCGCCGCTCGTGGCAAACATTAACGCCAGTATAACTGCTAGTAAAACGAAAGAAAACACGCTATAGCAATTAATGCCTCTGTACGGCGATTTAATAGCGAGTGGATGATGATCGTTAGGTTTTGGCTGTCGATCCGAGGATTCGTTCCACTGCCGCTTCTATGAATTCCGCTAATCACAACATTTTTGCTGTCGCCACTATCAGTGATCGCAGTTATCCTGACACCAAACGTGAGATCCTCAGAACCGCGTCTAGGTGATGATGATGATCCTTTTGTAGTACAGATGTCATGTAGTAAGGTACTAGGGCAACGATGATTCGCTACGACGAGGTACATCTTCCTTGCTGCTGTCAGCTAATCGTCAATGGTGAGTTTCGCAAACGCCTTGCTGCTATTCCGCCGCGCTGTACGTCGTTCACGGAGCACGCCTGCCTTTCAGGCAACCTGCTTACGTTTTACATTGGGTGCAGTTGTTTATATCTGTTTATGAGTTGAAGTTGTCATTAGTAACAAACAAACGGGACTGGCTAGCTCGACGAGCATGGGGTCCTAGTTTTCAAAAGCAAACGATGAACAACAGTAGACGAAATGTTTCCATAGAGCTTTTCTTTTCACTTTTGTCTGAACATACGCACTACCTAAAGCTTCTGTAACAACATACAAGATTTAAATAAGTCGCTCAACTGTTTCTAGTAAGTTTGGGCGATTGGCACGCGTCGCCTTCAGCGACCATGTGTGTATATTAAATTATATACATTTACAGATAGATATGTAGATGATATATAGCTGGTCCGACCGCTGCTATGTGTCTAGCAGCGGACCATTTATCTTTTAACTCTTCTGTCTTGACCTACTGCCGCCGGTAGCGCTGTTCACGCGCCACGCAGTTGTCCCTACGATGTAGAGTTTATCTATTTACATAACGCATGCTAGTGGTGATAGGAAGACGAGCAGACACGTCGAAATTGCCTTGCGAGAACTGGTTCCTCTGTGTGTGGTCTATCGCTTTCTTGTACATTGGCGTTGTCGCGCTGCAGAGACGCTCATCGCATAAGAACTATAATATCGTCGCTGGCGCCCACAGCACCGGCCGCCGTCCATTGACGCGTGCGTTTCATAGCAATATCAGACTGACGACAAGCAGACAAAGGCTGTCTGAGAACGTAAGACGCTTAAAAGCACATTGGCTGAAGCGACGATCGTAACCGCGAAGTAAAGCCAGGACGAAAAGACGACGACTATTAATTACGATCAAGCAGTGTACGCTCCCTTCCAAACAACGAAAGATTCGTAAAAAATCAAAAAAAACCAAAAATGAATGATGGCTGGTTCGCTTTTGTAAAATTTAACGGGCAAGCAAACAAATCTCCTTGCTAGCGAAACATTAGAAACGAGGCACTCACCGACAACGTTTTTTTTTCTACAAAAGTTTCTTTTTGATAATAGTAAGACTTCCTATTCTTATACTACAACCGTGTTACATTCATCCACTATCTGCACCTAAGCCTCTGTTGTTATGGACGTCTCGTACCATAGATGACTATTTCACAATAATATTATTATTATCAGCACTTTGCCTTTACATTTGTTACGACCATTTACTTAAGATCACGACCTGGTTGTCTGCGACCTGAACTCTATCTACATAGACGGCCACACGAAGCATATAACTGAACACTGTGTTCTTTAGTAAAACAGACAAGGCCAGAAGCAGCGCTTCCGGTTTAGAAGCGGGTTGTGACCGGGCCCATAACTTATCGCTAGCCGAATGAGTGAAACACACTATCATGCGTTTCCCGCGAGCGCAACATTCAGAAATAGGTTTTCTAATCGCTGCTCGTCGTATTGAATACCGTGCGATCTCAGAAGGTCCGTTATCCTGTACCGGCGCAAGATATCGTGGACAGAGTCAATCGTGTAGCTCTGAAGGCTCATGGATCATTTCCATGTGGCAAATTTGTGCGATCCTGGCCTATCTTATCTATTTTTAGTCAGATATAAACCTGGCGCAGCGTTTAAAGCAAGTGAAAGGGCTCGATTACTTCACCTGGAAAGAATAGGTAAATTCTATTTTTTTGGTAGCCTAATGATATAAGTGATAGAAATAATGGCCATCATATCATTCGGGTGATGTCTACTTTCTACAGAATTGTATTGTACGAACTATCCTATCCAGATATATTCAAAGAGGTTCAGGCTCCCTAACTTACAGTCAAGGCTCCACCGAACTAGGCTCAGGAATTCCTGAATGCACCTGCGCGACTGCTAGCAGTGCACTCCGCCCTTTCGAGAGATCCGAGTTCCGTTCACTCGGCAATGAAAGCTCTCGTACAAGCCTTTCGTCTACGGTTTGCTGTGGCAGCTGTCTATCTGTGCAACTAACGAAGGACATCTACCATTGGGCCGAATTCCCAATTTAACTCAACAGAAGATATGAGTCACAATGTGAATTTTTTAATTTGTCAAAAATGAGAAATATATTTCGAAGCAAATAGGAGTTTCAGAAACTGATACTAACGAAAACCTATTTTTAAACATGTACGTACTAACGACAGTACTCCATCCATGACCACGTATGTAGCACAAAATGTGTTTATTTTTAATTTGGCAAATTTACTAATCTCTTTACTACTAATACATACATATACATACGTACAGATATAGTCAAGTAGTTCGCTATGCCGTGTCAAAGGACAAGTAATAGTCTCAGTTGACGTGACGCGGTATGGGACCTACTCACGTTCTTCCCATGACGTATATGCATAGCTGTCGAAGAGGATCATGACCATTTAATAACATAGTAATGATATGATTCCCAATATTATGCAGATGATTTTGCCGGACAGCTAAAGGTTGGTTATACATCAAAGTGCCTTTTAGATGCTAAAATACAAATAGGGCTTAATCTGTTTATATGTTTGTTTATTTGTTGTTGTTGTTGTTGTTGTCGTAGTACTCCTTCTGTGTGCGGTATTTCTCTTCTTCCTTCGAAATAGATCTGACGTCGTGGGGAGGCGGGGGTTACAAAAAGAGTCAACCGTATTCGAGAATGTAGCTGTTCTTCTAAAAAAGGATGCTATTGTTGTAGTAGGGCTGCTGTCGTATCAGGCCATTGTTGTGATCCCTCTTGATTTACACCCAACAAGTCGATTTCTTCTACCAGGGTACAAACGGTCGGGAAATCAGTGGTAGTACTGTGGCGTATGCCATTGTACTGCCTACGATTACGACTACAACAAATATGACGACTCTTACCAGGGCCTACTTCCACTAGAACGGCTATTTCAATCGACTACACCCAGTCGAACGTCGAGGAGAGAAGGGGTCAGAGAATAAGGGGAATAGAAAAGAAGAAAGACATCTATAATAAGAAAGCGTCGCACGACAAGGAATAACCCACGATTCCTACCATCAACGACAACATCTACGACGACGACGACGATAACACCGAAGACAAAAATGAACCGGAGACGAAACCCACCGAAATACGGAGAACTATTAACAGCGCGTCGTAATAACCTCGGCATCATCATCATCCGGATCAGCAGCAGTATCAACATCACAAACAGCGAACACGAGGCTTAAACCAATTGATACCGAGCACCACATCGCTAATAACAACAGCAACGACAAGAGACCGTGGTGCCCCCGACAGATCGCAGAGGCTGTTGCTCGGCGAAACAGCATCAATATATAGCGAGCCTGCAGGCCACCGAATGTAACAACGGCAACATTTCGGTCAATGTAAATGCTATAGGTGGTGTTCTCGAACAGTTCTCACTGAACGGCCGTTGATAGCTGAAGTTGCAGCGGCCGCTCCGCGATGCGCCGACCGAGCTACGCTCGCTGAAGACCCCCCGAACATCGTTGGGACGTTCTTGAAAGCGATTTTATTCCATGTGGTAAGTAAAGCAAGCAGGAGCAACAGTGAAAATAGTAATCGTAGAACATCGATGTCTGGTTTGCTTAGCGTCACCGCTGGCCATACCGATAACGCTGCATTGCGTACCATAATAAACTAGTATGGCAACAAAAAGCAGAAGGAGAAACAGAAGAAAATTCAATAACCAGAGACGAACGTTCCAACTGCGTATGTATGCATGCATTCACGCGTTAATATGACGTCATGCAACAGCATGTACGGCCTCGGACAACGCAAGAGCTTGAAATAGCTCGTATAGTAAGTAACAGGTGGGAATGATTAATTACCCTGCGAGATGAAAGACAACAAAAAACTTGGCTTAGCTACTGGGATTGTCCTTACCCCTAGTCCTATGGCCGGTCACTATGGGGGAGGTTGATCTTTAGGATAGTGTCATTGCATTGCCCAAAAAGAAAAATTTGGGTTAACCCATTTCGATCACCGACGTCAAGATAGCTGCAGAATGACGCAGTACTGTCCGTCTGAATTGACATTAGCGTCTCTGCCTAATTATCATTGCGCTGTTTCGTTCGTACTATACTTCGTTAGTGGACGAGCTGACACCGCTAACAGGACGCTAGAAGAAGGATTCATTAATACTGAATACAAAGCATGTGTCCTTTGGACAGTTTCGCGATGAACGTAAAACCGTTGTACGTTTCAGTGATACCAGAAAAGGAGTAAAACTTGTACAGAAAGTGCAGCGTAACGTGCCATCTAATTTCTGAGTGAACAGCATATGCGACTTCTGTTTTGTAGAGGTCGCACCCTTTCGTCGTTTATGGGCTTACCACACGGGTCTCATCACCAACAGCACCCCATGCACAGCATCATCATCCTCATCAACCATATAATGTATCAGCACCGCGACCGTCCTGACGTTTTCAATGATGAAGGGCACTTTGGTGCCGTTTGGCAGCAAAGTGCCTCTCGTAGCAAACCATTCTTTTGCACTTTAGACGCCTGCTGAACCAGTTGCAGCCGTTACGATCTTCAATCTCTCGTTGCTATCGTCGTTACGTTTGTCACTAGTAGAAAGTTCACTCGTGTTTAGCGCGTATATTGTTCTAGATTCGTAATGTGCGTTGTATGCAACACTTCTCTCGTGCGCCTGCTGATTTGTACGGAAAATGGAAGGCAGTGTTAAAATGGAGATAGTTGCGACATAGTGGTTGGTCTGCTATCGTTGCCGCCAGTCTGTAACTGGAGGTAACCAACAAAATCACCAAAATTAGGGACCGCTTACGCGGCCGGACAGCTTTCCTTTTTTCGTTTGGTAGTCGTTTCGTCGGTGATGAGCACTAAGCGACGAGCATATTCCGGAACGCTGCGCTCATCACTATACCGCTTACACTTGGCAGTCGATGCCATACATACTCCATATAGCGCACTAGTCGAAACAGATACGTGTCTGTATGAGTAACACGGTTATACCAGGACGCGGCCATGCCTATTGAGGATCATGTGAGGTTTCTGTTTTGTTCATTCCCATCGTCGTCACACTAGGCTATCTGTTACTGACCGAACGGTCGGGCAACTCGTTCTTCAGCGGCGGATTGTTGCCAAAGTCGCGCGAGTTGCGACGGTGACCACGCGTTAGGTTGGTTCGTGACCGCCATACTTTCGTCGCTATGGCGGCCGCTCTCTTCTAGTACTAATAGCACAAATAACGTTGGTAGTTGTGGGACTATTACGGCCTGTCGAGTGACAACTCAACGACAAATGCGGAAACTGTGCGAGGGCAAGCCACAGCCGCTGCCACCATCTGTCCGTCCGTTATTTTGTGTCGATAGCTGTTGGCGATGCCTTAAAATAACAAGTGCCTACCTTTCTCACTGACGGCCACCGCTATCATCTTCGTTACTGATATTGTCGCTCCTGTCCGCTACCGGCGGAAATATGGAGCCCAATGAATGGAATAGCACCGATGCTTAGAGCAGTGGACCGAATTACTTCATTACACCATTGTACTTAGTCGTAGTAGCACTATTAGTACCGTTGCAGCAGCATCAACGACGACGACAACAAAAGCGACAAAAGTCATAGGGGGCTACAATAACAACGGTAGCAGCAGCGTTTTTGACCGAAATTTGGCGCATTTTTGATGTCTGCAGCGGCTGCAGTGCCGGTACGAACATCAACGACACCAGCGGAATCGCCATAGGCAAGGGCAGCGACATTACAAGTCCTCGTCTTGTTCATTTTCATCTTTCTTCTATTCTCAAGACAAAACGAAAGATTATCACCAACACTTCATTATTGCTTTTGTCGTCCGACGACATACGCAGAGGCCATCAACAACAACAACAGTGCATCAGTCAGTCAGTCAGTCAGTCAGTCAGTGCAAGTTTGGGCTTATCGCTACTAAATAGTTTGTAGATGTACGCGGAACGCGTGGAAGCATCAGTAGCGGTCGCGACGACGAGGTGAACGTGGAACGCGAAACTGAACGTCTTTTCGCCTGCCAGCCTACCTGTCCACTTGCTCCGCTTGTCCGCTTTACTCAGAAAAAGGGAAGCCAGTTATAAAACGAGTAAAAAGTCCGTAAACAGCAAATCAACAAAGGCACAATAGGATTGTTGATGCTGAGTGTCTATTCATAACGTGTATATCCGATGACCCTTTTGATAGTGACCCTCCCTAAAACTAGCTGCTACTATGGCACTCACTTAGCGCCCGTTGCTCGCCAGTGCCGCTTGACCATCCGTTGCTAACAGCACCTCTCTGAATTACCGCTCTTAGTAAAGGCTGTCCAGCTGGCAACACCCGTAATTAACAAAGAGAGAAATGGAAGGATTAAGATTGCGTCTGCAAGATAGAAATGAAGCGAAACAAGGACAGAAATAGGCATAGACGAGCGTCTGATGAATGAAAAATTTTTAGAGAAAACGAGGAAAAATTACGCCGCCGCCGATGACGACGACGCGAACAGCAGCGACCGCTACAACAGTGACAATAACAACAACAACAGCGGTAGCAACAATAACGGGCATCAACAACAGCAATTGCAGTTGTTGGATAAACAGGTACGGTAGATGAGCCTGGTGACGGCGCGCAGAAGCAAAATGCAAAACAACGTTTTCCTTACACACGCTAATGCGCACGCCAACACATTTAAGCAACAGCAGCGGTCGTCGTCGGTATAGTTCTTAACGACACAAACACACACTCAAACAGTCGGAGCTGCACCAGGTAACTAGCGACAGATCTCCATACGTTAGCTCAATTGTCACTAAATCTCTCTTATCTTATATGTCTATTACAATGTTTCGCTGGTAGGTGTTTTCCTTGGTACGTAGCTATGATTCGTTGTTTTTTTCAACGGGGAGGCAGCGGGGAAAACGCCGGCGGATATTATATTAGATGACGACGACGCTGATGAAAAAGTTGTCCCAAGTAAAGAACAAGGCTAAGATAAACTAAAAAATCAAATTTCTAAAAAATTGGGCGGTGAACAAAACCAGCTAACGCTGTATAGGTAGGTCAGCGTCGCGCACGGGCACGATACATGCAAATGGTTTCTGCCACAAACAACATAGTTAGTCGGAGCTGGCTATAATGAAGCCTTACTGGGGACGAATGCTAGAAGGAACAGTACGGTAAGTTCGAAGGGTTCATCTATAGGTTACATCGATGTGGATTTAGAACGTTCAAAATAGTCGCTATTGAGTACAAAATGATGGCAGGCAGATTTTGCTCTCTGACACGGATGATAAACAATTACGCCTTATTGTAAACAAAAGTCATATCTTGTGCAACTTCTTATCTATAAGGCAATGAGCTACAGTCAGCATTCTCTATCAATCTGCCCTGTTTGTTTGTACAATAATACTAACGGTAATAGGCTTTCACTTGTTGTTCCTCTTTGTTTTTACTTATTCCGATATAGTTAGGACCTCAACAAAAAGGATAGAATATATGTGCGACGTTTGTTCGTTGCCGTTCGAATTCTGCACACTCAGTAGCGTTCATTTATCTGTAGTGAAATAAATAAAGGCTAAATTGATACATAGGAAAAAATTTGTCGTATATGTGTACATTGTTAGAGATCGATAGGCCACAAGGGCAATGTGTTTCTTCTCGACGGCAGTGTGCGACACATTTGTACGCCGCGTTAATTGGGTACGCGCGAATAGTGCTACGATAGGCACATGTTATATTCATTGATATCGGTTTTTGAAGCCAAAGAGAACGAGCAACGCGACAGAGAATATGGCTAAGGCCGCAGAAAAACGAACGAAGCCGTCGTTGTCACAGAAATACAATGCACGGATTCTTCTTCCGTCCATTATAATTAACTGGACTTCATCAAGCGGACAGATAAGATCGGCCGGTGATAACGGCGACGGCCGCCACTGCTGTCGCTGGTCGTTTCCTTCGACTTGTACTGAGCATAATTCATAATCGCCAGATTGTATTTCGAAACGATATGCAGCGTCGCTCGTCGACGGAGCGCATAGCGTACAACCACCGCTCGTAAGATTTTCTCCTATTGCCAATTTTTAGCCGTGAATGGTCCGACTCGACTGATGCCGCATGTACCCCGTGTTATCCTGTTGCAACTGTTACCTTATGACGCCGGTGGAGCAGAGCAAAGGAGAGTGAAAAGCCTCAATGAGCGACGATGCCTAAAGTTCCCTGTTCTATGGAATCTGCTCGTTGCCGAGATGATCGAAGGAAAAAATAACAATAACAACGCCGAAAGAGATAGTTTACTACCGACACATCGATTGTACCAAATGGCTGTCGAATCTATCGAAAGGCAATGTTAATCTGACCAAATCAATGTGTGCATCTTCAACTGCGGGCCCGTATCTGACGGTGTTCGGCATTTCATTTTCCCCGGCTCACGTTCAGGGTGGTTATTTAATAGATAGCGATCATGTCACTTGTTTTCGACCGTCCCCCGTCCCCCCCGCTACACTATGTAATGGCTCACAAACAGAACGTATCGAAGCATCTAAGCAAACGGCCTTGATTCACCTCGAAAGGGAGACGAAAACAAGAAACGGACGATTATCGCTCACTAATGAAACAACTGTGCCTATCGCAGATGCCGCTGCTTTCCACTGCAATTATTACTACTCTGCAATACTCCTCTGTGTGCTCTATTATAATAGATCTTTAGCGAGATAATACGTGCAGGATAATTTCATACAATATTGATAGTCAGCTTTATCGTAGTCAAGCAGGTTTGGTCACCATCCCCTTTATTCTTAGTCTCATTACGGTCAAGGATCGAGCCAAATTTCAGATTAGCGTTTTCTGAGTATCAATCTTCGTAGTGCGGCCGTCACCGCGACGACGCCGAAAACGACTCATGTGTAAGAATGTGGGGTATCGCACCTTAAGTAGTTTGTGTTCAGAAACGGATCAGCTCATCTTCCACCACGTTCAATCTGATATAACCGATATCGGCCGCAGTTGTAACGTAATTGACGTGATCGAATACAGTAAACTGAATAATGATGTGTCGTCGTCATCATCACTTTACTGAAGGTTGAGTAAAATTAAATCATCACTGATTCAAATATATATCTTCAATGATATAACATAATTATACCCTTGATCCTTCTGATAACCTCTCATATGTGAATAGTTAGAAGAAATGTAAGCTTTTCCAAGTTTTTGGCGGTTAACGGTAATGATAAATGGGAGAAGCCTCAATGCATAAAATTGCCTCCGAGCTAGCAACTTCAAGTGCAGTAACTGTTGAAGTCATTGGTCAAAAGAGATATAGATATATGATGCAACGGCTCAAACTTCGCTTCTGTACTTTTGCTGTCACCTCCTCTTGTTAGAGTCATGACGAAAATCACTATAAACGAGTATAGGTCCTTGAATGAAGCTGATTAAACTTAGTATTGACAATTAATTTATCATTAAATTGAAAAATTTTAATTCGACATTTCACTTTTAACTTGACAAATAAATTCAACAGCAGCACTGTTTGTGTAGAAATAATCTCTCGTCCGACACGTGGTAGCGATACAGATAACAATACGCGTCTAATCGCGACAAGCGCTTTGACGCTCCGGTGCTCGTGTGGCCAGCCGTTCTATACGGCGAAACTTCACGGGCGCCCTGTCGATTGTTCAGACCACACTATCTGTTTAACTAGACTTCTCCCTATTTCTTGAACTTCAAGCATTTTTCGCAGCAACAGACGAAATCTCTAATGCTATCAATACTACTGAGCTCACGCCTCAGCCGATACAATTGTCGCCTATGTGAAAGTTGCGACAATATATCGAGCGACGTAATGAACGTCTCTCTCTGTCGATCTCTGTCTGCTTCCCTGCGACACCAGTTGCCGTAACGTGTACACGCAGAATTCCTACACGACCTGTCATTGCACTCTCAGACGTGTACATATACGTTCAGACTGGCGATCTGACGTACAATTATACCGATAACAAGGGTAACGCTAAACGTTGTGTTTGAACAGGCATTTCTTTTGTCCGCGAACTAATTAGCCCGTGCACTACCTAGCTTTACTTACTACTAGTTTTGATTGGAAATCATTTAATGGAAAAATCTCGGATTGTAAAGTTCGTGTCGTGGAAGACAGATTGTGTACTTCGGTTTGCGAACATTCTGATTGATTGTTACATAATGTACTGCGCAAATGGCATTTAGCAAAGTAACGTATTATTGGGTGTACGAAATACGAAGTCGAACGAACACCCCAATCAGCTTCAGGTTCTGCGGCGAGGGAACGTCGGAAAGAATGAAGTAAATCATTCGTCATTCTTCACTGCTATATATTACCTGATCGCCGACGCTGACCAGAGGATATGGCAAATAAAGAGGAGTCAAGCTGGCTGGCCGGCTGGCTGGCCGGCTGGCCGGCCGGCCGGCCGTAAGTATTGATAAGCAATTTACTAGAGAAGGTGTTGTTAGCCCTTTTCGGTGTTGATGGCGGAGCTGATCAATGTTATTATAACTGGTCACCATGTTGCCAGCGCCGCAGCGGCCGCTTTATCATGATAGTAGTAGTACGTTCCACTTTCCAAATGCCGTTTCCTGTATTCGCTTTCTCTTTCATTTGATGCAAGCATAATATGCAACAGAGATCCATCCGCCGGCATCGGCGTCTAGTAGACAGACATAGCGCGCGATACGCCACAGTTACAAACTGGTAGAGAAAGACGGGCGAAGACGACTGGGGAACGTCGGCAGGCAGATCGTTTGGTTTGACAGTTCATAGGTATCGGCACTTGCAGTGATCGTTCGACCTGCCTGCATTTGCTAAGTCTGGTGCTGATGCCATTTCCGCGGCCGGCGTCGCTGGCTAAGTTGGCGTTTGCTTCATTCGATCGACCACACGCAATGCGCCTCGCTGGGTGGCTTTTCGATATCGTGACTGGCGCTAAGGCGAACCGAGCGGGGCCGCTGAAACAGACGCGTCTCCACGCATCGATGAGATGCGTTTTAGCTGGCCAAAACACATCGAATGAATAACAGCAGACATTTCTATCGACACTATTTGCTAGCTAGAGGGAGGGACAGAACAACACAAACAGCTACGTAGACAAGCAAGGATAGGGCCAAACTGGCAAGCGAGCGCAACCACACGGGACTTCTCTATTCAGCGAGTGAGTAACGAATTTCTTAATGGCGCTTCAGATTGAGGACGGCTTCTGCGTGTACACATGACAGTCACTTCACGATGCGCAAGCTACCTGTCGTAACAAGCAGGAGATAAAAGTTACCCCCTTACTTCGTTGTGAGCCTTCACCCCCCCCCCCCCGGAGTAGTTTTGGCAATGTCATATGTTTTTATGTACAAACCCCACGCAATTCATAGTGACGACAAGTCGTCACTGTTGAAGTTATAACGCTAATATGTCTAGGAGGTTTTCATTTTTTCTTTCCCATACGTAGCTAGAGGACAAAGTGGGATATTCTTCTGTGATAACGCTTTCAAAAATGCGAGGTAGTCTGTCATTGTACTAGTGACAGTATATATCATGCTCATTAATGAAGTCATCATGCGTACTGTCATTCCTTCGTAGCCACCTCCAGTCACAAACAACTAGTGTACATTATGTGGGACCATTTGGTTCGTCAGGTCAGCTCGAGTGAGATAATCTACGATTCGGTCGGTTTATAGCGTATCGCTGTGTGTCTGACGCCTGGACAGGTACCACGTCATCATCGGCCGGTTCGGGTCATGATTCCGAACTCCAAAATCCGTGGAAGGCACCGCTCCTGCTTTCAACTTAATTACACTGTTTGCGAGAACGGATATCGCCTAGTTAGGTCTTAGGTGTTTATCCAGGTTTGATTTAGGCCACTACGCAGAAGAAAACGTTTTTCTATCGGCCGGTTTTGTTGCGATCCTCGTCAGTTATCAGCTGGCTACGCAAATCAGACACATCCTAAGAGTCGGTCTCTGAGGCGCTGCCTTATGTCACTAAAAGAGCGACTAAAACCAGCCGGCATAGTCGAGTTGAAGATTTGTCCGTAACTGTGACGGGATAATTAGAGAACCGACTGCTGTCGTGCCGACACGATATTATCTTGACAACTTTAATTCATAGTACGGCCGGATGACCTTGACTGATAACCAAATAATTCATTCTTCAAGAATATATTATAGACTCTGGCGAAGAATGGTATAGACTCTTTATTATGTATCTGATACCAGCCTATCCCGGAGTTCGTCCGTCCCAAACTATAATATGTTAAGAGCTACTTTAGAGAAGCGCTTCCTTTTAGCTAATTTCATAAGCTCAGAAGTACACGTAAAAATTAGCTTTCTTCAGTTTCGGAAATCACGTAATTGCCTTATTCTTTACGTCAGAAAATAATTCTGTATGCCCTTATTTATTGATTGCATCTCGTACGTACACAGCATGCATACGAGACAATCCACTCAGTAAATCGCCCGGCGCTGTCTGTCAAGACATGGAACAGCAGCAACAGAGACAATACCAACTGATAATGTCAGGTAAACGATTCCTCACTTTCGATAACTATATGACTTTATTTATTAATTAATTAATTAATTAATAGTAAAGCGAGTAACAACTCTCACACTCACGTGCGATGACATCCTGAAGCATGAGCGCGCTTCGCGCCGCCGCTAGCGCTGGGGGCAGCATTAATGGCTCGCACATTCTCTTCAACGCAGAGTTTCTTAGCCTCACCGCTCTGTCGTGGAGTCCCTCAAGTAAGGGATTCCCTCGAGCCCTCGCTCCACTTCAGGTCAACCTGTTCTATTGAGCAATGAAGTACGACGGTATACGGCCTGGAGGCTGTCGGCCAGATCGGCTATCCTTGCACAAACCGTAGCGGCACGTCACACACACTGGGAGCACGGCGTCCTTAAGTACTACATGGACTATATAGTAGAGTTCGTCTACTTGTTAACTAGATATATACTGTAGCTGTTCGCCTTCTTCACAGCAGGAGGGAATGGTTCTAACTGCAAATGGTTGTTTGTACGCTTCACCGAAGATTTGGGCTCCCACTGGATCCCGGGTTATCCGCCTACCTGCATCTAAAATGTTCAGCACCAGTCACAGTCTACAACTTAGTCAATCAACGACGAAAGCAATTTTTCTAACATTGCCCGCAGAAGCACAGGGGCAATCAGGTTTGATTGGTCCATTAATTCAAACTGACAATGGTTTCTTTTTAGCGAGATTAACTCTGCCTGTTTTCCCTCACAGCAAACCTTCGGCAATACCTATTCCTGTTGTAAGTAATGCTCGGTCCACCACGTTCTGCCATGCTTCTACACTTCGCTATATTCACTAACTAACTGGCTAACGGCCAGTTGCTGACAGATAGACTGAATAACTGGCGGACTACGACACGACATGGATTCAGCGCTTGTAGACGACGGACTATAGAAAACAGGTTTTTTCATCTCCTACTATTAGCAACAGTCATAGCAGAAATAGTGGCAACTGTAGACCTAGCAGCAGTGCTGGTGTTGCTAATGTCGCCGTCTTCGCGTGGTGTCTCTGGCCACGGTCTGTGGTGTCTCTGGGCGGCTGGCTGCCCTGCCGTCGTACCGTGGGGACCGTGGGAGCCTAACAGGGGCCCTGCGGCGTCTGAGGGATCGCTTGTCGGTACTGGTGCCACTCTTCGCACGGGTGCCCGGGCGAGGGGGAGAGGGGCGCTCCGTGACGCCGCCCACCGCCGTCGCTGGCGCTGTCATTGGCCGACGCCACTAGCTCGACGGTCCGGCCCGCCGGTTACGCGCGGCTGCGGCAGCAACCGCCGCGGCAACGACAGAAACAGGAGCAACACTATTGACATGGTGGCTGGTACCAGCAGCAGCACTAGTGCTCCAGCTGCCGCGGCGCCTGTTGCCGCTGATTCTGCTGCCGCCGTTGCAGCCGTAATAGCGCCCGGCGTAGCGCCCGACACTCACGGAGGGACCCAACGGCGGCTGTAAGGGAGCTGTTGGCTGCTGCCGCCAGTTAGTTTACCAGCGTCGGTGTGATGTCCGTCCGTCGAGTGTCGATCGCTCGTCCGTTGAGGCAGCGTAGCGGTCACCATCGCTGACGCCGCCGCAGCCACTGCTGCTTCTGCCGCGATTATTGCATCGAGCGACATCGATAGCACATCGTCTGTGTTCCATGGTACTCCAGTGCTAGTACTATATTGCTAGCCCGCAATCTGTTGCTGCACGACGTTGTTATTATTGTCGCCGCGGTAGCTACGATAACATCGTGCAGTAGCAGCAATGTTGCGCTCAGGCGACACGACCATTTCCAAGGCAACGAGTGTTTGTATGTATGTGTATGTGGTATTATAGGTGGCCAGAACAACAGACGAAAACGAAGAACGATCGCATCGGTGGCGGCGACGGCGACGGCGATAACAACTGCAGCTATAACGGCGCCTGCATCTGCGGCGCTGGTGCGAAAATTGCGCGCTCAAAGCAGGGGGATTGAAACGATCGATAGACGGCAATGTACAAGATAGACAGTCGGACGGATAAGAAAAATCACACAGACATCGAAATGCACACAAAGCACATCACGACCGATGATATCGATGAAAGCTTACGGAAAGAGTTTGTCCTACGACGACCAGCGGGCGAGTAAGCAAGCGATCATTACGACCGGCCGTAACAACAGCAAAATCAGCAGCGCATCGAAGGCAAGACCGATACGCAGAAAACGACAAAAACTATGGCGACAACGACATCGATCAAAAACAACAAATACGGACGATTTAAATTGCAAGCGCCACGAGCGGTGATAGTAGCAGCAGCTGATGATGGTCGCGCTTCGGCCAACGATTCGACGCCGTAGGGTTGCGAATGAGCTAGAATTATTCTACAAGCTGTTCCACAAAAGCGACAATTACAATCTCATCCTTGTCGACTATTCTACCGTGACGCGCTGAAGAAACTGTAGAAGACGGCGACGTGCAATGGAAAACACTGGAGATGCGGTCTGAAGGTAAAGGCCTATAGAAACCAACCAGTGGCCAGTGATTACGATCAAACGTGTCCGACGAGGGGGACATGTCGGAGGACGAACGATTGTTGTGGCTCGCCCTTTGCCGTAGTGAAATGGCCACTGCTGGGGGTAATTGTAGATCCTATGTAATGTTGTCACTAGCCGCAGAGCAACAAAAAGCTATTTAGCGAAAAAATTTCGCTACTGAACAATATGTTGTGACAGAAGCCAGTGGTCATATAGTGGCCAACGGCGGTATGGCAGTCTAATATTATAACTAGATATATGTGTAAACAACATATAGGAGGTAGTAACTTGCAAGAAACACCTAGCTGAACGACTGACAGAGCCAGCGACAGCAGCTCCACTGAAACGTCGACGAACTTTCAAAATCTTTCCTTCAACGCCGACGGCACTGCCATTATCGTCGCACGAGTACCAGCCACTGGCCATTGACCAGTAACTTTAGGGTTTGGGCCGCCACCGCTGAAGCGCTCATATACAGTGATGATGCTCCCGTTGCTGCTGCCATCTTGTGATCAACTCGATTACCGACGCTTGTAGTTATCTTCGTCGCGGCAAAATTTATAATAGCCGAAAATTTGACACTGTTGACAGCGATATAGGTACAATCCTTCAGAGCCGTCGATGGTGTCCTAGCTCGTCGAGCGCGTGTTCTCCACTGTAGATACCCAGCACTCACGAATACACGGACAGAGACCTGGACGCACGCATCCGTCCTGTTAGGACGATGCAAGCTTTATGCACGGCAGGTGCGTGTCAGTCGCGCACACAAAAACGGCGTCATCGTAAGAGTATAGCATCTGCTACTACAGTCAAATATTGCCGACGGTACAACTGTTACCGCCTGTGGCGCTGTTGCTCTCGCTGTTGAAAAATATATAGTCAACAATCGCTAATCGAACACGGACCGAACGTATCCCATGAACTTGGCTGAGAAGTTGAGACGAATAGAGATATAAGCCCGCTTTTATTCTTTAGGAGTCAGAGCACTGTTGAACTGTTGTCGGTTAGAGTACGTTTCAACTATGGCTATTATACGGGTGCTACAATCTAAGTCAAAGTTTAGGCTTGAATTTCCTTTTCTCCTCGTATCTCTTTGCTTTTCAACACATCAGTTTTAGGACCATAGCATACTGGGTCCTCGCTGTTCGCATTGCTATGTCGCTATGGTTACAACTGTCGTAGGGCTCTTACTAACAGGCGCAAAGATATCAGCGAACAAATATAGAACATGTTATAACATAGTAATAAGACAACAGCGTAACACTCTGGCCGCATGTTATTTTACATTATCATAAATGTAACCATAATTCTGCTCAGCTTGTAGTTCATCTTTTAAGTTTCTAGACCATCAGCGTGCGAACGCTGCAGTGCCTGCTCTGTAGGGCAAACATGACCGGTCGTCCGTTGGTCACCGTTGCAGTACCGCTGTTTGTCGTCTGCTCGATAACAGCGTGACAAGTTAACCAGCAAAAATTACCAGTGAACATAAGTATCTCTGTATTGCGCGCTCTGCGTTCAAGTTCTGATGTTCGAAGGTGACATTGTTTTCTGATCACTATGTTCGATACTTGAAACTGATTATGGTATACTAACTTTCAAGTTTAAGCGTAGTTACCTCAGAGAGGTTATGATTGCCGTATTCTAAATAATAGCAATATTGACAAACGCATTTATTCTGCTCCTCGCAAGAAGTTACCCATCATATGATTTGTCTCCATCTGGGATGATATGGTCTGCCATGGTGATCGTAGCCCTTCTGCTGCTGCTGCTGGTGACGATGGCCAGATGTCTTGACAGCTTAACTGCGCTCTCTACTTGTCGCTGGTGGTATCGACCATACATCTAACTTTATTTGTCGTGTTTCGTTGCAGTAATATCAGTAGTGGTCGATCGCTTCGCCGAACCGTTGCGCGCGTCACATCGATGTACAACGAACAGGGAGTGCAGTCACCTTTCTCAATGCGTTTCGGCATTCTTGACGGCGTTCGATGGATGCCCAGTAGTGTTACTGTCTCTGTTGTGTTCCATATCGATTATGTTTCATATTCAATTTTTTTTGTTGTTTTTACCTACTGCTGCTGCTGGTGCTGCTGCTGGTGCTGCTGCTGCTGCTGCTGCTGCTGCTGCTGCTGCTGCTGCTGCTGCTGGTGTTGTCTTATTCAGTGGCTGTGCGATCGTCGTCGGTATCGTTACTGGTGCTACTGGATTGATCACAGGTGATTGATGTTTGGATCCACTGAAGAAAAAGGCAAAAAAAAAATATTCTCAAACCAGTTCAAAGCCAGACAGGGCCAGAAGCAGCAACTGTCGACCAAAATGGCAACGAGAATCTTGTTATGCCAGTTACGACTGAGTGATGACACTTCAGAGGCGTTGGCGACAGCGCTACCGAAGTCTAGCTCTATGAAAAGCAGCCACACGTTGATATAGGCAAGCAGAACCTCAGCGGAACCAGGCCGATCGTCGCGTGCTAGAAACGATACCATTCTACGCCGAGGTGCTAGCGACCCGAGAAACGCAAGGTGGCCTTAACGTCGACGGTCTATACTCCGACGATTAGGCGACTTTAGTTTGCGCATAAGGAGCCTTGTCGAGCTTTGGTGTCGAACGACGCATTTGCTCACTTGTTGGTTAGTAGTACTAGGTCCTTTTTGCCCTACCGGATGATACACACAAGCAATACCATAAGCCAGCGCATGTCGTACGTTGCTAGAGGACGCAGATTTGAGCAAAGTGTTCAGCGTGTTCGAGGAACGTTTGAAGAAGGAGTTAGGACGAATGTCTATGACAATAACAAAATCAGCATCGGCAGCTATAATACAAACAGCAACTCTAACAAAAACAGTAATATCAAATACAACTGAGACATTCTCGAACCGCTGGCAAGGCTGGCACCCACTTCTGCACTTCTCGGCATCTTCTTCTTTGTCTTCTCGAGTAGCTTGCCTTGACTTACATATTACCAGCGAGCGGCGGCCCTTCTCTCGTCAGTTTGTGTCCGCGTCGTCCATGATGCCCCACATCGTACTTCTGCACCCCCCCCCTTCTCGCTCAGCGATGCAGCGAGAGAGAGAGGCCACAAATCGGCGAAGCGTTCAACTACAGCGCTTTCTGCTATCCGTGCTTCTGTTGTTGTTGTTGATGATGATGATGGCGAAGAAAAAAGTCTGAAAGACGTAAAATTTTATTACCTCACAGAATCGAAGAAAGATACCGATCATCGAATCGAGCCATCGAGTTGCGTGAACGCAAACGCTAGAACAGAATGTCGTCTTTTAGGACGCGCCGAGAGCGGCAGCACCAGAGGCAACGACAGCGAGAGCTACGACGGGGGCTGCGGCCACTGGCAGGGCAGAGCAGCCGAACCGCCCCAACGACTTCTTTTCAACTGACAAACAAAGGCGCCCTCCTTGATTTCCTTTTCGGAATACATGGAGCATCCTCTCTTCGTATGTGTGTATATGCATCTCTGGCTCTGTCCGCTCTGAAATTGCTCGAATTGATCTCATTTTAAATTTTACGCACCCTTAACGACAACGGTGACGACTTTCGGGATGTCGTTGGCGTGGTCGGGAACGACATCAATCCAGAGCAGAAACCAACTGACATTGCTGATTAGAAATCTTAAAATTTGCGCGCACAAACAAGTGCGCACGTACGCACGCATGCACGCACGCACGCACATACGCACACACACAAAGTACGCTCGCAATACGACGAACATAAGCACTGTTGTTTCCTGTGTTTGTAAAGATGGCTGTTCGTTATCTTAATTGATCAGCCGCGTTGGCTATAGTGGTCGTTCGATGAAAATCTCGAAGATCAACGAGCGAATCTCGGTGTTTCTCCCCTAGATCGGGATCGTGAAGATCATTGGCAAAAGCGTGTGGCGTTTTGCTTAAAGGAATACTTGTCGCAGTTCTTCTAACTATAATGATCGTTCCGATAGCACAATATTATAAAAGTCATTCGAAGCATTTTAAGCGGGTTCTTCAAATCTTTGCTTAGTGTGCGTCGTATATACTCGAGCAGAGGGTGTTAATACTAGCGACCGAATTGGCTTCGGTACATAAGCTTGCATCGAGACCGCCTACATTCGCTTGAGCTGATCTCGAGTCCGAGTCTATAGAACTATATAGCTGACACTCTGTAGCGGATTAGCCACGATTACCTTGTTGGAGACGCCGACTCTGCTGCGACCGCCAAGCACGATCCGATTTCTTATCTAATGGATACAAACTTTTTGAGTTTCTGGTACTTCAGCACGATTACTTCAGGCGTTATTACCTAACACAAATACTATGTTATGATGCGGACAGTGGCTTGCGGTCAATAATCAGTAAATTTAACAGGCCGCTGTACAACTCTGCGTGACTAGTTCGATGACCTTTGTTTAATAGAAATACTATCCGAGGTTTGTTTTCGCAAGGTCTTAGTGCAGATAGTAACATATGAACATGTACGTTTATATCTGTTTGCCAGCGGTCCGTTGCTTTGTGTGGCAGGAGCAGCAGCGTAACTGTCCCTTCTTTTGCAAATGTTGCAGTCATCGTTAAAACTATCGTTTGTAACCGACTGAAGTGAACGAGCATCTTCGACATTGTATGATGTCCTATAGGTGTCGATGTATTGGCGAGTCGCGATGAATCGCTAAGTCTGCGAGCAGGCTGTAAACGTGCGATCCCGTCGATGGAGAACGAACCAGAGTACACGGTTACACCAGTCACTCAAAGCTTTGCATGAACGTACCGAATGTTCAACTCTAGCCAACCATGCATGCTGCATGCCAACGGCTTATGCCCAGTAGATTCACCCGTCGAAAGCAAGATGTCAGCGCTTCGTCACACACATGTTGTTGCCGTTTCGTCAGCAGCGGCCACTGTCGAGTCGTTATCGCAGAGATTATGGCGGTTCAAGGAGCAATAGGAAGGACCCAAGACTCAAGCAAGCTAACAATAAAATGGTTGCAAAGAAAGCGATCACCTGGATGTAACTAACACAGATGCGAGTGCTGCAGGACTCGGACCTTACTCAAGCTTAGGTCTATGAACGTGCATACATACGTATGTATAAAGAATTTATGGCTGGAAGTGCAGGTGTCTTTTTGTGCAATTTTTTCAGTAAAATCAGCCCATTATAAGTTAAAATTCCACATACTTACGGTTTCATTGTAGCATTTGTGTATTGTAGCCACTATAAAAGTTGCTTAACAGAAAAGATACGGCAGCTAATGATCCCTTTGCGACAAGTATTTGATGACCCTATAGCGTTGCTTAAAGGGGAGTTGACTGCCAGAGATCTGCGTTAAGGACATCTGCACGTAAAGCAGCAGGTCTTTGATTCTGACCCCTTAATGGATGTCCTCTTTTCTTCCGACTAGGTAACGGATGAGCAGTATGCTGTGACATTAAATTGCGCATTTTTTTAAGCCCACGCCATGCAAACACGAGTAAGAGATTGCCCAGGACGATGAGCCAACCTGGTCAGGGAGTTTATAAATAGCATCTCCCAGAACGAACGTTAGTTCATATAGACGAAGTGTCGCATATGGATTCGTTTCCCTAAGATCAGTTCCGTAAAGCCGGTTCGACTTCGGGTCAGCTCAACATCAACCAACCAATAACTGTCATACGCGTTTGAGTACGTTTATCATTTTTTTACAACTGGTTCCTTTTTTACGTTGTTATTCTACACGTATGGTCGCAAAGTTGTCATATACGCGAAAGCATAGCATGGGTACATGCACACCTGTCCAATGCATATACTATTAGTTGTGTATCGGTCTCGCGTCGCGTTCCTTCTGGTCTCTTCGGCCGCTTTAATGACGCTAAACAATAAAATCGATCGGGCAGAAGTGATAAACCCTCTGCCCACGCAATCTACTGGTTGGTCTGTTTGAAGCCTTTCGTTAATGCTAGACTCGTCGTTATTCGCGCGCGCTGTTCTTCAACTTGGTGAATGAATGTACGACGCGTTGCGTTGTGATTGAACGCCCTGCGCTCTGGCCACCCCCCATCGCCACTAACACGAACGTTTTCACCATTCCCTTATAAACTGGTTCATTTCTCTCCATTTCTCCCTGTCTCTTTTATTCGACAAGCACACACATCGTACAAATACATATTACAGCTCAGCCACTCTTTCTTTTCGATTCGCGAGCTTCAGCTCAGCCTGTCGAAGTTGTTGGCTTCAACTGGAGATGGTGAGCCAGGAGCCCGAGACGAGATCACATCGCTACTGCTTTCGGATCGCTAAGCATGTGCAAGCAACAGTCGAGAATCGCGACGCCCGCCGCGATTTCTGTTACTGCTGCAATTTCTGCGTTCCCTCGTCTGGTGGATGTAAAATCAGTCCGAATTGTGAAATGGATACGCCTCTATTTAGTGAGAGCTAGCGATGCATCATGATGATGCTAGCTCGATAACTGTTTGATAGCTGTGTCAGGCAGGCTGGCGCTAGCAGCCACAGACGTTGACTGTTATAGACCCAGTCCGGGCAGGCATCTTATGCGCCAATTGTTAGCTGGTCAGATAGTAAGCTGTACACTGCATTCTGCACAACCAATCTGGATCGTCACCGCGATGACCACTGAAAGTGAATGGGCAGTAGAAGAGGGTCAGCAATAGTCTTTCACCTATTGGCGAGGGCGGCGAAAGGATATGGGTCGAATTGGCGATTAGAGACATCAACAGCCTTTCGAGACTTGTTCCCCTTGAACGACGACAAAGACCTACGACAACGAAGAGTTTATAGACGAGGAAAAGCCGCCGTCGTCGTTCCTCCGATCTCGAGAAATACCTGACAGACAGACAGACAGACAGATAGGCAGGCTGGCTGGCTGGCTGGCTGGCTGGGTCAATTGTCGATAGAGAATTACCGTTGAAAAATCGCTAAATTTCAGTTAAATTTCGAATCGGATGAGAAGGATTTCGAGAGGTAGAGTGAAATTGAGCCGAGCGACGAGCCCTAACGGTGCCCATTTATCGGTAACCAACTGGGTTAACATGGTGGCACATATCGGAGCTAGAGCACGCACACTCACCTGAATGCTCCTTTCTCAGGAAGGTCAATTTCTGTGGACGATTTACATTACAGACCCCGCTGGCTGTATCGTCGCGATGTAAACAAAATCTGCTCGCACCTAAATCCCGTATTGCTATTGTCTAGAGAGGATCAGATCTAGTGGGGACAGATCGACGGCTTACGAGACCGTTCGTATTGTGTAGCAGCAAAGTCTATGGAACACTTTTGATACTACACAGATGTCAATCTGGCTCGGGACAATGCATCGCTTATATATATTTCGATTGCGTTCGCTCGCCACTTGCGCAATGCAGTTATAGACGCGGCAAAATGTCGCCTGCACTGCCAAACCCGTATTGTCGAAGCATACGTATTTGTGTGTTGGAAGGACGAAGCTAAGGGTGACCAATAATCAGTCAAAAGGTCGCTAAGACAAAGATTATTTGGTCAGAGAGGAACACTTTACTGATCACGTCCTGTCGATAGTTGTGACTGTGGGGAGAATGCTCTAATTGGCAAACCGTGACGTTCGGTTGTAAAGCTAGACAGTACTAGAATGCTCTTGTTAGCGTGGACACTTCGGGACCCGGTATCGCTCCACGCCACCACTGGACATTCTATCACTGCAGTATCGAGGCGTCAAAATTACGCGGTTTTTCCAACAACATCTTAAGAACGCGCCGACGTTTGCGGAGATGCACTTTATCCCAGCAATAGAGAGAACGACAAATGGGCCGACGACCATCACGGAACAATTACAGTTTTTAGAGACACCGCGCGCCTTACATGCTACTAATCTTTAAATTGTTTATGGATGTTATGTCGCAAGAAGCATTAGAGATACATATGTATTTACAGAGTTACGCGTATGGACCCACACGCTCAGTGCTCGATATTGATGCCGGATAAAGTTCATTGTCTTTCGTCTCGGATGCCGTCATTATCAAAACGTTTTCCTCTCACTTAGAATATATGTTTGAAAATAAGAGGAGTCCTCGTTTGAGCGTAATAATCAAATGCTGGTGGCACTTGTTTGCTGGTTCTTCTTATTTTTTTTTTGCTTTTCCCGCTTTCTTGAGATGGATTAGATGGACTTTGGTCATTGTGATTGCTTACGGCCTCTGCGGGCTTTGCCGGTCGGTTGGGCGGGCGGGCGGGCGTTCGGTAGGGCGGGCGGTCGGTCGGGTGGGCGGTCAGGCAACACGATGGAAAAACAAACAAATGAAAAGACGGACGAATTGAGTCCTAACTGAGAGCAGGATGCAATCCTACGCCGACATGCGACGACCGCGATGACGGCGGCTACAATTATACGAATGACAGCGGCGCCGATATCGCTAATGTCGTTTGCCGAGATCGAATGCAATAAACATTCACCGGAGAAAGTCTCCGCATGGGCCATGTTTACAGCTGCCTCGTATGTACGCTGACAGCCACAGTGAGAATCTGCCAGTTGTCAATGCTACCCACTAGATGGTACCGTTCATTGAGCCAAAGGCTGCATATTTCGTATAATTTGTGTTAGTTATTTTTAAATGAATATCGTAGTGGATAATGAATTCACCAAAATGACTATGTTCGTATTAAAAATATGGCCACGTCAACCATCGCGTCATTGAGATTCGAAACACGGTAGATGTCGAACATTCTTGTCATACGTATGCGTATTGACCTGGTTGCTACTGCAACGTAAATCATTATTATCAAGGATTTGGGTAGTGCGGACGTTGTAGTTGCTTGTACCGGTCACCTGGTCCCTCCTGTCAGATGAGATTCGGTGGGTTCTTCCGTTGGGTGTACGCAGAGGCGTGGGCGTGCGACGCAAAGGAAATGCTGCTGCTGGGCAGGTATCCCGGGGCGTTCCAAGAAGACGCGAGTTGCGAGCGCACACCGTGTGACCTCATCAAAACAGCAAGGAGCATTCACATTGATTTGTACGGGTCAGGGGGGGGGGGGGGTTACGAAGATCTAGTAGAGAGACATGTATGGAACGGATTGTCGTAGTTGTTAACCTTACGGACGTACACGGATTCCAAAAAGTTCGATCGATCCTCTGATCGATCTTCTTTCCGGTGCTCGTGGCACGATAGCGTTCGGTGAGGCTCGGTGCTAACTTAAGAGCAAGACAATCAAGTCATATTGTGAAGTTATAGTAGCGTCAAGTCCAAACGAAATCGGAAATCTCCAGGCTCCGCAAGTCGACCGAGAACCAACAGTATTGGGCGGAGTGAACAGCTCTTTCAAATAGGACTAGTAAAAACGCCTTCACTGTTCGAGCAAGGTTTTGGCTACCAAACCGATTAGCAGAGCGGGAATAGCTACCTTAACCTTTCGTCGGTGGCCAATATCTCGCTTCATTCTCGTCGGCAGCCTCGTCAGGCAACGCCTCCTTGTGCAACCCTTCTTAACGGCAGTAGACAATAACTTCAACATGGACACTTCCGCCAGTAGTTACCGGTGGCGTCAGCTGGCGAGCGTTCCACTTCTAGTTGGTTTTGGTCTAGAGGACTTGTTGTTGGCGACAACGCTCGGTAGCAGCACGACGATGAAGACATAAGATTCTCCGCTCGGAAACAGCCTTACGCATGTACACACAAGCACACCAGGTCTACTCGGACACAACAGTTTTCTGCAACTGCCGCTGCTGCCGCAAGCGCTGCTACCGCTGCTATTTCTGCTCTAGTAACCAGTCGGCGACGCACAATGTCGCGCACCATCTTGCGTCGCTTTACTGTCGAGCGACTTCTGGCCAACGGGCAGCAGCTATCCGCTGCTGAACCGAGCAGCCGGATGATCTGACGCGTGGAGTTTAGTTCTTCAGGGTCGCTTCGAGAGAACGCGCGCGACAGAAATAAGAGAAAAGGAAGAAGAAAGACCCGATCGGACAACAACTCGTTACATGATAGTTGCACAGCGGTGACTAGGCGGTCCTTTGACAGTGACCTGGCAAAGCCAGACTCAACTAACCCGAATACCTGAGGCAGTATCGGCAATAGCAACAGTTCTGTAGAATCCTCGTCCATGTAGTTGGCAAAAAGGAAAGAAGAGAACGATTTGTCTTTTCTTCCGTTTTGCCCGTTAGCGAGAGCAAGAGGGAGGGAAACCCAACTTCTCGAACGAATGTGGTCAGGCATACTCGTAAAATCTGAACATGTTAGCTTTTTAAAAGATCTCGCTACTAATAGTAGCTCTCCTAATAGGTTTTTGGGTTCGTCCTATTGGTAGGTTAGCTCATTTTCTATGCTCTACGTTAACTATAAATCACGAAAAACGTTCTGGACAATTTGGTTTTTGTTCAAATGGTTTTTGTAAACGTCTGCAAACGGCGTTGGCTTGTCTTATCCTTAAGCGATATATGTCACGTATGTTTGTCTGCGCTTGCTCTCACCTCTGTTACACTCGACCATCTCGCAAACTGCTGTGTTGCAAATCTGTATTTTCCTGCTTCATGCGCGTGGCATGTAGACATGACTGCTGGAGATCGTAATCATAACACCTGATCCATGGTATGATTATCGCTCGGAGTCCTCGCACGCAACTCCGAGATCATCTAATGTGCTATTTCGACGAACGAAAACAAACAAGTGCGAGTCAAGCGGGTTGGCTTGACCGGCCCAATTGGGGGGTTAACATACAAAGCCACGAATCACTTCGTTCACCTCAACTACGGGGCGGAGAGGGTCTGGCGCGACGACGACTTCCAGGATGTTCGCCTATTGAGCTCCTGTGAAAGTCGAAGTGTGCCAGGTAGCATGAAGTACAAGGCAGGCGAGTATGAATTCTGCAACGCGTAGAACATCAGCATCGTATTAGTGTGTACACTATACGAATCGGCCTGTACACACGTGGGCTATCTCCTCCCTGCTATAGGAATACTACAGACACACGACGACGGCCTTATGAACCAGACGAGCAAACAGACCATACGGGACTAGCTCTGATGCAATTACTCAGCTAGTGGAAGCTCGACCTATAACTGTTGACTTACGTTGTAATTGAGATGAAAAACTTGTTCAGTGATTCCGCTCGCGTGCTTCATCGGAACTCACCGATTCAAAGCAGGCTCAAAAGCACCATGGGTGTACTGCTGAGCATGACTCCTCCAGCCATTCAGCTACCTCGATGAGGCCAAAAGACAACTTCAATGATACGTTCCTACACCGTTTTAATGATGTACCTCTAGATGTAGCTAAATTTAGAAGTCGGAAGCTAGGATGTAAGGTTCTCTGTATTCATAACGCGTGTTAATCTTCTACAATGCGCGTTTTGCAGCTATAGTGCGCAAATCAGAAAAACGTCTTGAAGTACTGGTTTGTCGGCTGCTGCTATTATTATTATTTTTAAAATTCTGACATAACGTCTTCATAATATAATATAACGCAAATGTCAAACAAATGTAGATTGTATACGCAGTATTACAAATATGAATTTGACCACCTAAATGGCAGCCGCGGCCTAATATTAGATATGACGATCCTAAATGCTTAAAGATGTCAAGTAATGTAGATCTGCGGTATAATTCTCTGCATACTTGTAAGTGTGTTTGTGTGTTTATAATGAATGCTTAATGTCAACTTAAAGTAAACCCGTTTGTTTCGTCTACCTCTTCTTCTTTTTTTATCTTTTCTTTCTCCGTGCCACCAGAGTCGTCGTAGGTGCCTCGGTGATTTGTTTGATTTTCTCTCCTTATCGTTCTGTCTGTCGACAATTACTGACGCTACTGTTCCTGAGGCTGGCAATGGCCATGACGCTGGTGTCACAGGTATCCACGCCACCAGAAATGCTCGCTTGGCTCGACAGGGCCTGATTCGGATGAGAAGGCGTGCCTATGGGCTAGGCCATCACTGAATAGCCGGAGACAACAAGGCATCGCTCTGTGTCTCTCATGTCCTCCTTGACGTTGTAGCACTTCGCGACGGTGGTCCTGACCCCTAACAATGCGCCATGGAAAAGGAAGCCGGTGGTGGAGGTCTACGGACCTGACAACTGCTATAGGCTATGTAAAGACGCGCGCGCTGGTATGCTGTTTGTGTATAGAGCCGAGGTATTCATTTTGTCGCTCTCTTTGCGTATGTAGACAATTGTCCGCCATAGCTACTGCTAATGTCGCTGATGTGGTGTGACTGTGGCGTAAATGTTGTGACTGTGGTTGCTACTGCCGCCGACACCGTTATTGTTTTCTCGCAGCGCTGACGGCGTTCACAAACCACGAGCGATCAGAATAGGACCACGGCGACGGCAGCGGGACCGGCCCAAGCAGGCTCACGGTACTACCATTTCGCTGCTGTGGCAGTCGCCGAAGTGCTTCTGGGAGCATGAACAACAAAAGTCAACACACAAAAGTGATCATGGTAGTTGTCTTGGTGGTTTGGCGGCAGTGGCAGAGAAAACGATGGCAGATTGTTCCACTAATGCCACAGCGGTCACGACCACATGCAGGCTTTTTTGGAGAGAGTCAAAGCGGTGTGGGAGCGGCAATGTCAAGACAGGAAACGGGAAGACCTCCCGAGCAGCACAGCCTCACATAACAACGACAACGTCATAACACGGATCGTGGCAGCAGCGAACAATAACATCAAGCGTAACAACAATAACATCATCAACTTCTTGCGCTGGTACTGGTGTCTCCCGTCGGACATTACATCATAATGAAAACGATGTTTTCACACGATATAAGAGTGTACATTAAGGGCTCATTGGACATAAGATAGCCAGGAAACTAAGAGCAGCATCAGAACGGCCTAACCCATGAGAGTCAAGTATCGTTGACAACGGCTGCAAGAGCAGCAGCAGCAGCAGCAGCAACGACAAGAGTATTATAGCTATCATGCCATCGATGACATTCTTGAACGCCAGCTCAGACAGCGCATGCACACCCGCATACACACAAAGACACGCGAACTCAAAAACACAAATCCAGAGAATGGCATCGTGGAGAGCGATGCGTCGCCAGTGCGTGATGCTTAGCGGACTCAGCGGTACCTCGCGATCGATTTGCGTAGAGAAGCGCAACCTCTGTGTTCAACGTGTCGAAGCGAGAACCATCTGTGGGTATTACGGGCTATTGAAGCCGAGTATAGTGTTGTGGCTCCTTCATGTCTTGCTTCTAAGTCCTGCTCATCTTTTGGCCAGTTGCTTAACGAATGGGCTTGCTGGTCCATGCTGTTGGACTATATAACATCGCAAAATGTTCGAAACGCTTCAGCCAGTTACTATACGTTTATTTACTTAAACCGGTTTGCCTTTTTTCATCTGTTTTTGTTCATCCATAAAGTTACAGCGTCACTGCCATTTTGAAAATCAGCTTGACGGACAGATAAGTCGTCCTCTCAAACAGCTCACATTATTAGCGACAGGAAAGTCGAGCACGAGTCGTCCTTTGTTATTTTCGGCCTGTAACCTATTTTTTTCGGTTCCTTGATTCCTCTGGTCCCTTCTCGCTTTCAAGTGAGCCACCCAAGAAGTGGTTCCGCTATGGACCACCGCTTCGGTTTCAGGCGAATTAGTTCATGCATATAGGGAACGACACTGAAGTGTACGATCACTTACGCGAGGCTGCTCGTTTTGCTCTCTCTCTCTCTCTCGGTGTTAAGATAGTTCAAAATTACATATATAAGTTAGACCTTCGTCAAAATTATTGCGTGCTGCTAGCACCCAATAGAACCCAAGCAAACTAATCTGCCGCGTAACAGACAGCGCAGTCACAGTCTGCTAGGTTCTGCATCGTTTATTGGAAGAATCGATTATGTTATCCAATAACTATGGATGTGCTGAAGGTATTTAGAGGATGGCTACGCCTAAACTTAGCAATTCAACTACTTGGAAATACGAACTCCATGCACCCGGTCGTATTCAACAATGCTGTATGCTGTACCGCAAACATTATTGCCCCTCACAGGGGAATCGGGTTCGGGAGGCTTTAGCTTCAACAAAAAAGTATTAATTCAGTAAGACAGCCAGTATAATACCTGTAGTAACCTAAAGGATCAGATTTATTTTCTAATTCTGTAACACCGAACACAAATCGATCCTAAACCATAAACCTACTGTATTCATCAGCCAATCCGTTTCACGCTACTAACCGTTGTACCAGCTTGCATTGATTTAAAGCTAGTTCACACTAGAAACAGGTAAAAAATCCTAGCCAATGAAAATTTTAAAGGCATATTGCACCTATAAGGATGCACCTATAAGACGTAACAGGTGTGAGTAGGAAAACTATGTATATATATCAAGAAAATAGTGCTACCTCTGATCCAATTGGGTTCTAGTCGTTTTCTAGTAACTAACCAATAGTCCCTCGCCATTGGCTCGCAGCAACAAAATCCACGTCTGAACCCACTCAAGCCTGTGGAAGCATTCGAACAACGTATCTTCGAGATCGGGCAGCTGCTCTTCGAGCCGATTACTGTTTAGTTGTAAAAGACAGTGGACGAGACAAGAAGCGCGGAAGCTACCAGCCAGATCCCCGCTAGGGGCTGACCACCTTTGTTGTAACTGTTAATATAGGTAAGAACGTCAGATTGTGGTCCAAGCGTTCACCAGCGCTAAAGCAAAAAGTGGAAAAGAACATACCCGCGAAAGATTGGGGTGTGTGGAAGGAGACTTCATGGACAGGATTGAGCATTCGTATGCGAGGAACTAGCGATCAGCTTCGAAGCATAAAAGCCCCAGAGAGAGAAGGCGCCGGAAACGATTTACGATAACAGACATAAGTGTAATCGCGGTGGAACAGCTGAAAGACTATGGCGGCGACGCGCTACGGTGACCGGTCGATAAACGTTGCAGCGAGGACACAAGACCGCTAGCACCCTCAATTGCGAAGAGTGAGAGTGCACGATGGTAGCGATGGCCGAGTAGTAAAATAATAATTAATAAATAGCTACTAGTTCGTATGCGGCTAGGGTCTAAAGGCCCTATAGGCTAGGCCATATGTTGTCAGTCTTCAAGTAGGCAGCCGCTGCCAATAACAGCAATTCTGAAAAACAGACAATTTACCCGGAGTCGATGAGATGCTAAGCAGACGAGTAAAAAACGCCGGACACGAGTCCCAACAGGGAGACTGACGGAGGGCAGAACAAGGGTCGCCACTATATCTGTCGGGTGTACTGGTTCTCGTTGTCTTTTCCACACGCAATCCGTTCTCATCTTGTCCTTCTCTGTCTTCTCTCTCAATCTTCGTGTGCGGTTGATTCTCTGCTCTCGTCTTCATGTTCACAACTTGTCCTGTCACTCCCTTTGTATTTGTCGTTTATTTGCCGACGAACCGCCCCGTTGCAGAACAGCTCGGCGCACTGCTGAATTAAACCAGTCAAAGCTTTACTTTGCCGCACAAGAAGTCTACAACGACGATAAAAAAAAAAAAACTCCGGAAAAAAGGACAGGGGCTACGTGTTCCCTTTCATAGGTCTGTACGGCTTACCTGGCTCTCAAATCGCGGCTGCTATTCGCTAGTCGCTGCTTCACTATTACCAACACTGGCACTATTGGTTTTACAGTTACGACATAGTTCGGCCCGCTAACTCTCAGCGTGATTTGTGTTTATCTTTCTGTATGTGTGGCGTGTGTGTTTTTCTCTGTATCCTGGTAGTACAAGAGTTGAGGACAGGACTCGTGGTTTAACAACAGACTTAGTTGAAATGCGGCCAGTATTTAGCAAGTCATTTACTCCCGTTGATCTCTTTGGCGTAGCGGGAAAGGTGTCGAGACTGGACAGAAACCTATCTAGAACATTTATGTATAGCGGTAAACAGGTACGCCTATGTAAAGAATAACACGAAAACGAATACTGCGACATCGAAAGCGACACAGAATATGCCCCAATAGCTCGGTGTCGTTACCATCACGGTTGGTTTTTTCGCCAACGCTCTCGGCCGGCACTTGTTCAGGAACGGAATTAGTTAAAAAGCGTCCTGCTTATTGGGCGCTTAACTCGTCTTCCACACAACGGCAACCAAAACAAGCTACTAAATGTGCCAGATTTTCACGAAGCAAAGAAACGACAAATGTAGATAGATAGGGCAAATCTAAAGGGTCGCTGTAGTGGTGTGAGATAATCGATGCGACATAATAATAGACACAAACCATCTTCTGTAATATATTGTCTGGGCGTAACGGCGACTGGCCTGCCTTTGTACCGACCCATCGCACACGTGGTGTAGCATAGCTATAAAACCTACGAAGAGCACACTTGTATTGTTATTGTTGCCGCTGCCGCTGGTGCTTTGATTTTTATAAAGCAACAGAGAGAGAGAGAGAGAGAGAGAGATAGAGAGAGAGAGAGAGGGGGGCAAAGGGATTCCAACGTCAAGTTCTACAAAATGCAACGGCAGAAATACCCACTCCTATTACTGCTTCTCTCGAGAACATGTCTAATGTTCAGTAGAAAAAAGAACGGAAAACAACAAGGACGACATAAGCGAGTGAAGGGATGTTCGGAAGACGACGTCAGCTACTTGCTAATCTTTCTTTTCAACGACCTGGAGGACTTCTCATAGCAGTAACGGCTACACTGGCACTGAAGCCGGTAGGTGAGTCAGAACGCCAAACGCTCATAGGTAGCCTTGCCCTACACACGACGATGAGTTCAGACGCGCGCGAATTTTTTGGTGAGCGGGAGAACTCCGAGAAAATAATTAGTGTTTTCTGATGAAAAATACGAAAAAAGAGATACAATAATGGGACAGATCGAGACAAAGCGAGTAAACATATTGATAGGCGATTGCTTGCTTTAGCGCACGTAGAGGTTTCGCTGGCGTGGCCAAAGGACAGTACCATTTATCCCGTAATGGCAATGGTACAATCGGAAACGCTCTTTTTTTTTTACATTGCGTTAAAAATTGATGCTATTATAATTAAAAGAGTAATTATGGGGCTTGATGTTTTCACAGTCCAATCCGGCCAAGGGATAGTCGCCATTCGTAGTTCTCTGTGCTCGTGTCGCAGCCATTAACGGAGATCTTTTCTTTTTTCGTTTATTTGTTAGGCATCAGATTCTATTCAATTAAACTGTTAGCGTTAACAGATACTTGTGAATCATCTTAGTTAGACGTGTGGGTAGGCGAAGCCTTGGACGTGTGAACACGCGCGCACTGGCCACTATGTGGCTGTATGTGATTCGGAGCGCATTTCAGCCATCACAGGCAGACCCTGTCGACAGCAGCAGCAGCAGCAGTATTTAGGTGCTCGCCTTACAAATTTGAGAGACTAGCTATTATTATTGAGTATTATATACATATATATATCCTTCGTTGAACGTTGCTTCCGGCGTCTGATATCCTAACGTAAGAAGAAATGTGTTTAGGCTCGGGAACGCACCTAGGCCATCTTACTTCACTTAGCGTTTTTGACTTGAGTGGACAGACACGTTACTACTGCACCATAAGGAAAACCATAGCGGCGAGCTGCATACGATGAGGTTCTATGCAGTTGGCTATTTGTGTCTTAGCAGCTTACTATTAGATTCTGAATCAGTAACTATCAAAATTTATAAAAAGACGGATACTGGATACTCGAGCCCATTTACCCAATTCGACAGTGTTGCCAGACAAAGGAACGAAGTGGTTCTAACGATAAAGAAAAATTTATCCTAACAACTATCCGTTAGGCGATTTCTATATGAGAGAGATTCTACATATATGAGCGCTATAAGGTTAAGAGATTTGGATTGCCTTTGTATATGAATCGGGCACCCTGTCCTGTCCCTGGTAAATAAATGACGATGAAAATGAATTTTTTTTTTTTGTGTGTAATTTTACTTACTCGTTGAGTTGTTTATTCATGGATTTTACATTTAATTGGTACCGGGTTCATGATCAGTGAAGAGGAACTTATTACCTTTATAGGACGAGAGATCTGCTTGTTGGTCTCATTGATATTATGGCGGATCCCATCGGCACTTACCTGAAACGTATTACATCCTTAATGCAATAGGTTCGCTCTGCAAGCACCTATGATTTTCGGCATGGTAATTTGCAGCGTTTCCGACCTGAAGCGACGGTAACTAAGATAAAATGGCTGAACTCTTTTTTAGAACTATATTTACTTTTTGAAATTATTCATAACTATCATTATAGAGAGTAATCTCAAACAATAACATTCAATTGACGTAATTTTGTAATCGCGTTGCGTGTCCTGCCACTGTTAGAGGCACATAGCATCATTACGCTACTGGACGTCTGTCAGATAACAGATCTCACTTCTAGCTAGATAGCTCTGTTGGTATCGCGATCAGATAACTTAAATCGTTCGGCTAATTATATACGTCCGTCGAATGGAACCGGCTATGCCGGAATGGCGGGCTATTTTTCTTTATTTCGCTTCAAGCTCTAGCATTCGCTGTCAAGAACAGGCTCACAGGTATAGTTTGCCTGAGGATTACGAGAAGGGAGTGACACGCTGCTGGTAGTCCGTCGGTTTCACTGGGCACCTCGAAGCGCATGAGGTTGTTCTCACAGATGCAAAGCTCTTAAATGCTGAGTCCAGGTTTGCTATTGTTGCCTGCATGATTCATTGACGACTCTGCTCTTCAGTTTGATTGCTGCTGACATGATAAAATGAACGAACTGTTGTTGTTGTTGTTGTTGTTGTTGTTGGGGGTAGTCGGAAGCCAGCAATGCGGGGGTCATCTACAGGGGTATGGGATTAAAGAATATTATTGTTCATTTAATGTAAATTGCTCAATTGGATAGGACTACATCAATTTGATAGTTACAGGATCTCCTGCTGATCTCTGGGCGGCGATCAATCAGAAATTGGCTCAGTCGATGACAGCTGAGCTTCTACGTATTACCCCACTTTTCTCCAGCTCGCTCTGCCATTTAGATACTGGGCCTCGACGATACGATCGTCATCTCTCAGAACTTGCTCCCATACAAGGGGGATTAGCATGTTAATCAGTATCTCTGATCTGGTCCTTGTGTGATCAGAGCGTTTCGGCCGGCAAGCCGGCATTGCTTTATTATCACTTCGCTTGTGCAAGTTTTAACAGGTCGAATTTGTCGCATACATAGGCACGTTCACAATAACGCTACGCTAGCTAGATGTCAGGTGAAGGCTTTCTGCTACGGAGAGAGCAACAAGTTGTTACTAGTGAGGAAAACTCGAGAACAACGGCAATCATATACAACCATCATCCCGTGCTAACCATATGAACGGCGAGTATACAGCAGTGGGTACGAACTCAAGGATTAAGTGACGTGAACTAGGAACAGGCGCTGGTCGATGGATGAAAAAGCCAAAAAAGGAAGGTATTCTACTTGAGAAGGAAGACGTTACTTCGGGACGCAAAATGCATATCGCTGCAAAATGTCTGTCGTATCGCTATTGCTTGAGTTGATATCTATGTTGTTCTAGTTATCGCAACTAGCGATAGCTATGGTTAGCACTGATGCCTAAAAAATAGAACTCTCTGAGCATCGTAGGCAGTTAACCTGGTTAACTGGCCTCGGTCACTGTGGCCAGTCAACACATGTTCATCGGCATCAAGACGAACCGAGGTCAGCAATGACGGTTCATGGTGGGAACTGGGTGACGACCAAATATCAGCACGCCAGGGAACATAGGTACACCGTTTAGCAATAATCTTGACTACTATTTTTCATAGAGCAAAGACACAGCAAATAATGGATCGACCCCCGCCGAACCGTGATACCTATCGACTAGAAGTAAACTTTGATAGAATTCCCTCTCTTGAGCTAGCATGGGGTCTGGAAACGCTATTTACATGCTGTACCCATCTGTACTCACACTAAGTAACAAAACAGCGGTGACACTTTCTGGTAGAAGGCACAGAAAAAAGAACATTGGGGAGACTACCCCACCAGCAGACGTTCCTCAGCCCTTCAGCTGAACAAACGTGTTTTTAAGACAGAACGCACACAGATCAAGCAGACGTTTGTTAATGGCGTCGTCTTTGGTATGGCGTAGTTCGGTCCTAGGCTAAGTTATTCTTGAATAATAATTTAAGTTAGTGCGTTGCAGCAGTGGTAGTTACTAGTTTAGCTGTCAATGAGACTTGCAGCGTTTTCAAGGCCACCCGCGTGATACATTGGAAGAACGCGTTGTATATTAGTCATGTGAATCTTCAGTACAAAAAAAATAAAGTTAAGACAAAAAACGTACACATTCTGCTTCGTTCTTATGCCAGCAATATTTGGGGTTCACGAACATTTAACCATTCTTCATTTCGGAAAATCCACAAACAGTTTTGTGGACGACCCCTTGCCTCCGAAGTTGACGGTCAATCAACACGTTTGATAGATTAGATTTTATATCTTGCGGGCCTTTATAGCTGTTGATAACCTTGACAAGGGACAATTTTTATCAAGTGTTTTTTTTCTAATGCTTCTTTTTCTCTTAGATTAATATTTGATGCCTACTCAAATTTGTCGAAATGACACCGCTCCATAGGCCACATTGTTGGAAGGATAGGCTTCGTCTAGTAACCGTGTAATACATCTTGAAATCTATTGAAGCCCCCTGATGGTCGAAACGTTTGCTTGCACAGAATCTCGCCGACCCATACAACGCGTGCATAGTCAAATATTACTAACGTCCATACATCGTAGCATGCTCCTTAATCTTTAATGTTTGATTTCGCACCATCGGTTAGCGGATGTTCAGCGCAAGTTCGAGCAGTTCGCCCCAACTTACAAAGCCCATTAACCCCGTGGCTAGGCAAACGTGTGCTCGGAATTGTCCTAACGCTTGTACTATTGCTAAATAGTGCGATCGATCTAAATGATTCCGAAATGTATGTTCAATGAATGAAAATCTAAGGAGCGATAAAATAACTATATTTCCAATTTCCTTTGTGCAGCTTTACAAAACGATAATTATTGCGGGAAGCCTATGTAAAGGCCGATCATGCTAATTACGGTATACTTTTGTCGCATTGCGCCATTTTAGATAGAGCCACATATGCTTCGATGCATAGAAATCTAATGCCGATTTTTCGGGAATCTCTGAATCTGCAACGCATAGCAAACACGATGAGACGCTTACGCGAACCGGCCACTCTTCAGATCGAGCGCTCGCTGGGCATGAAACTTACAGAAGATACGGTAGGTTATTATTCAAGTTCAGTCGACTTGTTTATTGACTATACTACTATCCTATGGAAATTAAACCGATTGCTGAAATTTAAAATTATGCCACACAAAGAAGAAAAAAAATCTGCCATTAAATGTGGCTCCGGCTGCTTCTTGTGCAGATAATTTAACCCATACTGAGTTCTCTATGTAGTCACTAAGTGGCTAACTGACCCTTTTGTGCCTCGCTGTTGCCTAGTTTACTCGTCTTGCTTGAATTCTTATTGAGGAGGAGCTATCCGAAATCCGACTGAAATGCGTCGGAGCTATTCGGATATTTTCGTCTCCACCGGGCTTCACTCGCGCCACTTTCATCGGCTCATTGCTAATGCCTGCTTTTCTATTGCTTCTGCTTTTGATGCGGTTTTTTACGCGCTGAGTGTTTACTAGCGAGAGTTTCAAAAGTCCGGCACGACCGCATCGATTCGGCTGTTTGCCTGTGCAGCTTCTGCGTCCGCTGTTGCCATCGGGATTGGTAAGTGCAGATGTGAGCAGCATGCACTAGATCAACGTAAGGGGGACCGGAAAAGTAAGCGGCGGCGGCGATGGCGACGGCGGGCGAAGGGACTGTCGGGATTCGGTGGTACGACAAAAGATAGAAGTGCAGCAAAATGGAAAAGAAAGGTAGCAGTCAGCCGGACGATCGCAAATACCTCAAAAGGAATCACTGTTTGGCTCCAGCCACTGCGCGCTGTCCTATCCATTCGCTGACGGTCAGCCGGTAAGAGTCAGACCTGAAGAGAGTGAGTCAGTGACGGCGGCGCCGATGACGACGACGATCATGGCTACCGCACCGCCGCTCCACTGAAAAGCTGACAAAGCCGACGAACCAAAAGGATCGTTGTGAATATCATTTACGGGGAGTCGTGAGTGGCCACCGTGGCAGAAGTTGTTCGCAGACGCACATTCACCCACACAGGTAGACGGGCACTACACGAGCAGCACATAAGCACGCAAAGTACTAGAACAGAGCGGGGGACCGATACACACAGATCATACTATCAAACAAAAGCCCCAAAAAATTCGAAAATGTCCAATTCGAACGTGTGCGGAGCGACAGTTGCAGCCGTAGTCATCCTAAGGGCACTGAAACAGTTGAAGCAATAACCTAACAATGCCCCCTTGAACGAACTGACCTGCGGGCGGTTAAGTTTATGCTGTTACCGCTGCTGCGATGGTGCCGATGATGAGAACGGTTCTAAAATGTGAGGAAGTGACCGAATCGTGGCCGCATGGGGCGTGACCAGCGCTTGCACACGATGGCGTCACGACAAACAAATAGTGTACGGAATGATTGCGAGGTATATCAGGGTTCCGGCGGATACACGGTGGAAATTAAGCGAATCCCTTGGCGATAGTGGCCTCGGGTGCTGATATCTCCTTGGTGGAACATAGCAATACGCGAAGCTTTCATTATTCAGCGACGGATTCATCGAGAGGAATCCCAGTAGCCTCCCAGATAGTAACAGTCTGCGATTATTTTTTTCGACCGTTTACGAAAATGCCTTATGAAAGTTTTGAAAGGCTAAGGCGGTAAAAGATGAGACCCACAAATTGGGTCACAGAATTTCAAATCAAACTAAATGTCCTGCTTGTGACGATTTCAGGTTTTGCCAAACGAATTGTTCATTCATTTGACAAGATGGTACACAATTATATTCGAAAAAAATATGTAACTATGGCGGCAGTCACAGGCATGAACGATTTTTCTAACTGAAATTGTTACCTTATCGTTCTATTATTAATATAATCATAATCACAATGCAAGCATCGTCGAGCCGAAGTCCTTAGCTCAGTACATTAGTTTCAAATCCATATTTTCTAGTTGAGCATAATAGGCGTATTGGTCCTCTATCGCCGATAAGTTATACGAGCAAATATTCTGCTTATGACCACTAAGTCACTAGAGGTAATTCGCTTTACGTCCTCACGGACGCACTGCATCACCGGACGGGATATAAACGATCGTTTTATCTGAGAAAGATGTACAGCAGGAAAGTGACGGCTACCCCCATAAACGTTTGTGATGAAAAAGTACGATTAAGTTATTTCTATTTCAAAGTTACAGACTACAAGTTGAATATGACTTGTCTAAATACGCATGCGGCTACATCTGTGAACCTCAGTCGAACAGTATGCGCCGATCATATAAATACTTGATTTGCGCTGGTGAAGATTCAAACAATCGACTGTGAAGATTAAATAGCAAACCAGTAGATATAGTAGTACCGAGTGCTCTAGTGAGTTTATATTAAATTAATATACTGACCCAAAAAGTACACCATCGTTGATGTTAACTTTGATACTTGCGGTCGCTTTCGCGGTCCTCGTACAGCTCATGCAAAGTTGAGTTCGTCAGGGAATCGCTACATAAGTCTAACTGCTTTAAAATGATAGGTTTATCTTGCTGGTTTAAGCATGCGTCCCTGTTTAGGCGGCGCTCAGTTCTACATGTAGACATCCTTTAATACGTCACAGTTTGCAAGCGCACACAGGCAAATCCCAGACGTACCAAATACTTGTGTACTCGACTGCTATGTAGAGCAAAGGGTTTATAGAACTCTCAACTTGTTCATGCGTTTACATTTGTCAATCGATTGTTTACAAACGATCCAATCACTATCGTAGATCGTTCACCCCCTTGTCGTCAATAGCCGCGCCGTTGTAGATTGCTCTTATTGCCGTTTTGCATTTCCCGCCGACGTTAGTGCCCCATTTCCCATTCAAAGCCTTTCATTTGTGGGTTTTTCGTCTGAAGCGTGATGTTGGCCGCGGAGAGCGGCTAACTGAAATCGGCAAGACATTTAGCAGTCTTTTAATGCTCAAACGGAAAGCAAATGGTACGGTCCCGTTTGATACCGCTCCGGCAGTGTAGTCCGTTCCGAGTCATTGGATATTGAGAACATCATCGCGCAATCCGAAATAGCAAACATATTACCTACATCGCCAATGATAATAAGGCAATAAAACATGTTTCACCTCGGTGCCATCCTCACTTCAAAAACCCCGAGGACACGAAGCTTCCATTTACCAGCGGCAATCGGCATTCGTTCGGCGGTTGACGTTCACTGCGTACTGATGACCAGGGATTATTTGTATCGACGCGATAGTGCTGACAGATCCGTCATAGGGCAATGATTTAATGTAGAACATGGACATAGCTCTACAATTTGTCCTACCTACGCGCCATAGAACGATTTACCTAACTTATGAATTCAATTTTATTGGCTCAACTACTTCCTAGCTAGGTCTGGGTAGCAAATCAACAGAGAATAAGTCTACGGCATTTATTACGGGAAAACTACTTAGGACGGAAAATTGATCTTGACTGTACGAATTAAACGACACCAGCGCTGTCATCTTATGGCCGAAGAGCTTCACTGCGACATTTTTTCGGCGACAAGGTACTCATCTCGGGGCCGTCCGCTCGTTCAGCTCAAAAGTGATATCGATCGACCGACCGTCGTCCGGTTACCTTCGGCCTTCCTCGGAACCAAGCAGACCACCCCACCAGTTGGCGATAGAGAGTATGCCAACGCAGCGCAACAGCGCGAACCATTATCACACTGAACGTCAGTGTGGTCCATTTGGACCTACCTAACTTATTCACGGCCGTGATCGCATCTACTATGTCACCGTTGGTGTCGCTACTGAGATACGCCGCCGCCTGCTGAGTTACCGGGGAGGTCTTAGGCCATGTTGTTCAGCGGCTACCAGTGCCATGGCTTCATGATCTTCTCTTGAGAGCGAACGCTCTATCTCGCAGACTAACTAATCCTGTCACTTCCTCTTAGCGTGAGGAACCGCCCTCTTCGATATCAGAATGACGTGCACATTGTGGTGTAAGTAATACTTACTGTCGCCGCGCTGCGTCTCCGCAGTAGTGGTCATCATATATCAATAGCATCTAGCCAGTAAAATACAATATGGGCGATGTCATTGGCTTTCTTTACATACACTCCTCTTCAATCTTTTTCCCTACGGCTATCAAACGTGGACTCGATGGATGGGTATCGAAAATGTAGTTGGCTGCCCAGCGTTTCTTCATTGAACATTGTGAGTTCTTTTTTTTGCTTCGGTCAAAAGTTTCAAGGTTTGTTCGTTATGATGGAAAACGACGCGTATGCCACTTCCATTAGCAACTGTCGCGGCACCCCAGAACAAAACTACGATTCTGCAGTCCCTACCTACTTAACTTGTTATCTATCAGCGCGCGTACGCAACGCCTGTCTATCCTCCCTGCGGCATTAATTGGGTTACATGTACACGTATATACACATACGGGTGTAAACTGTGCTTAATACGCTTCATTGCTCAAAGATTGATAAGGATCGATCCGACAAAGCAGACATCAATGAGTGCAAGATGGACGGAGGAGCGACATGCTTAAAACTCCGGTCGATTCGTTGTTGAGACCACGACAACTCCGCCTTGTTCAGAGATAAAGGGTACGAGCGTTGATGGCAGCGGTCCGTACAAGTCACTTTGAGAGTGAATACGTTATCCTGCCCGAAATAGTTGTGGTGGCGGCATTTCATCAATATGTCTTGCATCAACAAATTTTCCGCTCTACATCACAGAAACTACCGTCTTTACGGATTAGTCCGTATTTGCGTTTAATTCTACTTTCTGCTTTATGGTATCGTATCGCTGTACGGTTCTTCGTTGATCGTTTTAAGATGGTTACGAGGCCGCTATCTCTTTGGGTGGGAAAGCGTTCTGCTTGAGAGATAGCGAATTACCATTAACTAACTACCACGAACTTCCTTACCACGTTTCAGCGATTATTACGACTAAAGAACGAATCAGTCCCGCTTACCGGCTTCGCTCGAGGGCTATTGTGTGCTATGCTACATTGAGACCTCTACTGAAGCAGCATCTCTAATCAAGGTTGTGCACTGTATTGTATGGCGAACAGATTGTTTTGACTAGACACGTGGGCAAGATAATGGGCATTGTCAGGACCGAAATGTGTCAAAATTGCGGTTTCGGGATTCGAAGTCTCTGACCAGACTAACTAACGCCTATGAACATTTTGCTGGCTCCGCCGAATTGATCGTCTCGGCATTTAGATGTACGTTAGCTGCATCGGCCTTTACGTATTACGCCATCTCTATTATAGCCTTAGCCATATGAACGGGCAACTTAGGCTGCAGCTATCGGTAGCGCAGGCCGCATTTGCGAAGCAGTTGAGCCTATCTAGATGTCGTCATATATGAGTGTCTGTCTGCTTTACGCACGTATCTATGTCTAACACTAATAGTACCGCCGGTGCTGTAGTTAGACATCCTCCAGATGCTGTTTTCTCAGTAATCTCACGGTAATACTCACTAACCAAATTGCTCCCCTATCCGTTCCTGCCGAGCCTAATTCATAGATAGAAGAAGAACACGCTTTGTTCGGTGTTAATCTCTCCATGAACTTCGAACCTGCATTTACTCCGTCAATCTTGATGCTGCTGACAGAACCCCATCGCTCCAATGGTCACCTTTGCTAGAAACGCGGCAGTAGTGCCCGTTCGCGCTGCTCGGCGTGTCTCCTTTCCAGTGACGACTATTTACGTTGCAGTCCTTATTTCTCTTGGTGCTCAGATCCGTTTGCTGTGTGTGCCAATCAGTGTGTGTCGATGGCGCAGCGTCGCCACTCGCGTGCCGCGTTCAAGCTGCACTAATGTTTACTTCTCCGTTGTAAACTGCTGTGTTCTCTGCCGTTGGACATGCAAACGCAGACCAAGATGGCGGTGGTATCATTGGCGATATTCGTCTAAGCGCGCGTTCCTGTTGTAGTCAATCCTGTCAATAGTCGGCTTGCTAGTTACGGGATCTTTGTCCCTCTGTCAACGGTACGAGCAGGCAACCATTGTAGCTTAGCAATTCTCTCTAACAAGCCATCGACAGCAGCTTTCTCTCACATCGTCTTATTGAGAGTATTCTCCATCTTGCTTTCTCTCTCGTGTGCCATCTAACAGCCAATTAGAATATCAACTAGGCAATAGGCAATCGACTAGCATGCAAGGAGCAGGCGAGTGACCCCTTGAACAATCGTGAAGCAGTGGCTTGAGGTTCGTTCGCGAACAACTCATCTATCGAGAAAAAGGCCGTGCGTGCCGCCTCAGCCGAAACGGCAACGGCCGCGGCCGCTTTATCGACAACCCTATTTCCTCCACTGATTGGGGATTGAGAGGCGGGTTTACAATTTTCAGATGGAGCGGGAGGAAACAGAAATTTGGGGCGGGCTTAGGGGCTGGGCACAACGTCACCCCCAGTCCGTTAACTCTCCAGCCCGGGAAAGTAAGTGAAAGAGAGATGCGATCCGGGTAAAAGCAGTCATGAGGAGTGGGAGTTTGGGGAACTTTGATTTAACCCAGCTTCAACGATTGACCCCTTTTAGGACGGGTCGCGTCATTGCTACCAGATGACTCGATGCTTGTGACGGCAGCAGCGACCTGAAGCAGCTTTGTGGGGCAGGCAGGCAGGCAGGCAGGCAAGCAAACACCACCACTCTCGTAACACTATCGGGAGCACAATTTAATCGCGTCTCATAAGGGTTGGTTGATGCTTGACGAGAGACATGATGCAGGCGCGAGTTCGATACAACAGCGTGCGGGGGGATATCCACCGAACGATGCAGCAAAGTGACCCCAAGTGCCAGCCTCGTCTGACTGTCCATTTCAGCTTCTAGACATACTCAATCGTCGTGCAGTGTATGCCTATGTATGCAGTGCTATATCTGTCTTATCATTTGTCAATAGGCCAGAAGGCTGAGAAGCAGACGGGCAAAATAGCGCGCTTAAACTAGCAGCGAAAGTGACTATGATCCAAACAACGACGACCCTGATTCAACGAATGTGTAACATTAGCTTAGATTGATTCGGGGCATTTTCATCATGGCAGACGGCGACGTAACCGGCGAGGGCGGAACACAATTCCCTAAACAGCAATTAAACATAGGTATTATCACAGATTGCTTTTATTTATATTATACCCTGGGAGTATTAATGAGCCAACTTAGCGACTTCCCACTAAACAATGAATAATGGTCTGTGAGGTGAGACGATTGTGTAAATTTCAACTAATAGAAGACCACACAGAGAGGGGACGAAAGGACGACTTAATTTCGAATTAAATTTAAGCGCGTTCTATTCGCTCGCTATTGATCTCGCGATTGTATCCGTTTCGTCAAGGCAAAGATTACGTAAACATTTCGAGAAAATGATTTAAATTCGCCATTGTTAACTTGGATAGAGATTGATTGCTGTCTTGTTGATGAAAGCTCTGTCTAGGTTGCAAGGGTGTGATCTAGTTGGTAGCCGTCAGAGTGATTTGGCCTTGTCATGCAAAATTAGGACCACACTGATTGTTGCCGCAAACCTCAAATGTATTCGAAAGCAGACGGCACACACGGGATGCTACGTCGCAGCTGCACTTGAAGATAAACCTACGCGAGGTTGTCTTCTGTTTGCAAGGAGTGAACTTCATCTTCGGGTTCATTTTCGTAGCGACATTTCGTCACGAATGTTCCCTAACTTCGAAAGGCCTTATTCGAGACAGCTTATTTGAACTTTTGAGAGAATGGAGGCTACATGAGTTGTCGTGCTACTCGGACATAGACAGCGCTGCAGGGATTGTGACCAAGTGTCTGTCGTTTCGCGTGGATCGTGCCAATCACTCGGTCGATGGAGCAGAGTCTCCGAAGTAACTGCTCAACTGAGTCCGGTGATTGTCGAGTGGCTAGCTTCTACCCAGAAGTAGAAGGATAGCGCAAGCGCAGACGGTACTTCAGCCCTACAGCATTGAGTCCGAGGTATTCTCATACCATCAATTATTGTAAAGTGGCTTACTGCTTAGACCTTGTCGTCTTCTACCGGCTACCCCGTTGCCTCTGAGCTACCGCTCTCAATGATTCTGCTAAGGGGCTAGAGATGGAGAGCTCTCTCTGGGGCTGTATGTGCAACGTGCCACAAAGTTTATGCAGCAAACGTGAGCTGATTCTGTTTGTGGTAAGGCAGGCCAATTGTAGTCGCGTTGTCGAGTGCTTACTTTCTATTAACTCTGTCTTTCCCTTCATTCCCAGATCTTGCTGTCATACATGAGACCACTGCGGGCGACGCTTGTGAAGCACTCCGATCATATGCACAAGAACTTAATATGTTCAAGCGCTTGCCTATGCTCCAGCGAGAAATACTCGATGAACGCATATCTCAACGGGATATAACGCGTCTCCGCATTATGATAAGCGTATGAACCGGCCGCTAGCCTAGCGGACGGATGAGATCGTCGATATCTGTATGTGTGGTTCCCATTGTTTGGTTGCATGCGATTATGATTCCATTCACTTTGCATTCAACGATCAGCAGCTCACGGTTTCTCTTTCCAACTTCCCGTCACACGGACGCGCTGTAGCCACCTTGACGCCGTACGACGAGCGGATGACCTGAAACGCCGAGCTCTGGCAGGCACGGCGCAAGTTCATCTGTAGCTCATGAACCCCAACTCTTTTGTAGTTGATTACTGCTATTTTATACTGTTATTACTGCTAGCGATGGCTGTGATACTCGTTCCTGAGCGCGTATATAGGTAATGACTCGCTCAATACGCATATAACGTTGCATTTCTTTCTGATTCGTCTCCAATTGACTGGTTCCGTTCTTGTCTAGCCTCCCCAAAGGATACTTATACGTACACCTCGGACGATCGGGGTCGAGCGATCTTAATTCCCGATTTCCACTCATTTCTGATCTCCGAACCGTCAACAGCAGGTCGAGACATAGTTTCAGTAAACTGATCCATCGCCACCACGGTTTGCACAACAACTGGCGTAACGCTTCATAACATTTAGCCATGATTCTATGATGGCCGAAGGCCAATCATTCGTTGTGTGGTAGATACCGAAGCGGGAAACAGACCAGAGTCGTAAAGGCGATCCTATGCTGGAACCACTGCTACTGCCGCCGCCGCTCCTGCTGCTAGTAAGCGGCCGCCGTCGGAAAAACGGCTGTCGTTAACGAGGCGATGAATACTAGCGAATGCTAAAGGTGGTATGGTCACGAAGTGCTCACGTCACGCTCGCCGAGCTGGTGCCGCTCGCATAAAGACCTGTGCTGATAGTGACTACGCGCAGTGACCAAATCGACGGCGCCATGTGACTGTCTCGTCTCATCCGTAGTCATAGAGGCGCAGGCATCCTTCTGCTGTCGCGGCGCTAACCTGGGCGGCAACGAAATTTGAGGATGCTATTTGACTGGCTTCGGTGTACGTGGTGTTAACAGAAACTCGCAATAAAATCGCTTATAATGGATACGGAAAAGGAACGACTAGGCTTGGCGATCCTGTAGCAACTGGTAACAATCGTACCTACGCGACCAATAGAGTCCATCTACAGCATGCTGAAACTCTTCGACCTTATCTAGCTTCGTCCGTGTCCATACGTTGTAGATCCAACTGGGTGTTTTGACCGGAATACTAACTGGCTCGATTTAAGCAACGACCTTTTCCTTGAAATATTATCGATAATCTAGACAGGTCTGTGATTCATTCATCCGGCTCAGCAGAGTATTAGCTCAATGCGAAGGGGGAACACATTAATGAGACTCCGTTCATGCCTCTTCATGGACTTATATTTAGCGACGCTTATTATTTTACGACATTAAAACCCCCTAATTCACTTCGATGTTGCAAAATAGATCTAAAAATCGTGTTTCTTTTTTTTCAGCATAGACCATCACTGAGTGATGCGCTCTTTAAACAGTGACTGGAAAGATATCAATAGCAAAACAACGATTTGGTATTTGTAAAGCACTTCGGTAAAGAACAGCATATGTCACATTTAAGTATAAGGCTCATCGATTAATTCAGCACTTATTATTATATGCACATGTTGATAAATACGTATCTTGTTTAACATGGAAGCTTTAAGTGTTTGGTGAGAATTACCTGTCCCCTTAAATCCCAAATTTTTAGGTTACCTTCGGGATTTGGTTTCCAGGTGGCTAGGGAGGCAATACAATCGGATAACCATATTCGAGGACGGTTGTAAGCCGACTTTGTCATTCATTTAGGCTTAATTCAGTTTTAGTAACACAGCGTTGATAATAGGGCCAACATTAGCGGAGGTTCACCGGATGTACGGCGTGCATCTCACGCCTAGGTAATCATACACATGGCGATCGCTAAGATCTTGCAAGCCTTTCGGCTATTACAAGCATCATGATATGGAAGGAAGAAAAATTAGGTTGTGTTAATATATTATAAAGATGTTATTGAAGTTATCACATATTCGAATAGGGCGTAAATTAGGTACATACAATTCCAACCCCCAACCAAACACTGATATACCCAACAAACAGCATGCTTCGCTAAAATGAAGGTACGCTGAGATTCAACACAGCGCATGGCTGTTTCATCCAGTAAACCAGTTTGAGCTTCGTCCTGCATCTTTTAGTTTGGTGCAGCTCTGGACTGAAAATTGCGGGTGGATGCAATCAATTCTATCCGACTTTGCTTTGCCCGCCGCAAAAGTAAAGCGATGTTGGTCCTACGCTCTTACCGATGAACGTTGAGTTCCCATATTGTGTAAACATCTTGTATGATCTGCTGAAACGGACAAAAGCCAGTTTGAAGATAATTAGTTTTTCGCCTCCAAATGTATACGTGGGCAACTTTCTTCAGCTAGGTAAGTTTTTATATAGTCGATAGGATAAGAGTGAAAAGACATTGTACACTAAAGATATGAGCAAGATCGAAAGCCGACGGAAAAAAACAGACCCAGAGACATATTAAGGGAATGGCAAAAAGTTATGCAGCTTGCTGTTCGGTGCCACAGAATTTGCAGCTATAAATGACTTGAGACAACTAAACATCGAAAAGTCCAGAAAGTGATCTTGTCTTATCTCACCCCAAAAAACCTAAGGGTTATGGGAATCCAACCCAATATTAACCGATTTAGCAGAGCACCTGATCCCGTTTCTATAAATGCACAGATTATATGCTCAATATGCTACCTGTCATCTCCAAGAAACAGGAAACACGACTAGTTCGTTGCTTTATGTAAACAGTGTGTACCATTTGGGACCCACTTTCTTCTTTGGTTTCGAGTACAACGGTAATATTTGAGTCGGCCGACGGTGCAGACGAGAAGGGTGCGCGAGATTTTTAGGTCTCTCTTGGCGTTACTGGTCGAAGGGCGACTTCGTTGTATAGGCCTATTGTTGTGTGAAGTAGTAACAACGAGTTGCTTCTAGCAATTTGATCATTTCGATGCCACACTCTGTCAAACGCAGCTCTTCAAGTCTGGATTGAGGCCACGTTCACTTCGAAGAACACTTATTTCTACACTTGATCCATGCTTTTCTTTGCAGTTAAGTACGCACACTACTACCGTGTCAGATTTTTAAGCATACGTTTCATTCGTGAGAAGCTTTAAACGTCGGAATAAAATGAATTATATTGGGTACAATACGACAGTCGTTTTAAATTTTATTTCTTTTATAAAATTATTATGTACAACAATATACATAATACTGATATACTAGTAATGCAAGACATGTATATATACATGGTGCTTCTACTAAACCCCACCTCTTGTCAGCTCGTCGCAAATCCTCAATCAGCTACTGACACGGCTGATACGTGTCAATCAATCAATAAAGTATTCGGAAGTTAATCAACCTTATTAAGGTTCTTAAAGGAAAACGTATCTTATTGCATAGGTCGGTAGGCGACCCAACCCTTTCGTCGACAAATATGCGATGGAAAAACAGCAGATCATGCTCGGCTATTGACAGCTAAATTAAATAGTCTAGAGTGATGCTCCTTAGAGTGAAAAGCGCGATTTAGTATTCACGATGGTGTACCTATTAATGGACTTTGAAATCAAGAAAATTGATTCCCGTATCAGGTGATTGAACTTATTGATCTTATACTCTTGTCTAACCGGGTTCTACAAATGATATTAAACATGAAAGTCTTCCGCTTTCGCTCAAGGATCTTTCCCATTGTCAGTTAACTGAAGCTATCGGAAGATCTCATTCATACACGCTAGTAAATCGTATACTGCCCTCTGCCAAGAACTTGTGCCTGTTAAAAAGGCTCAAGCAGGACTTGGTGATTGATGCTAGACCACCATCGATGGTTTATTAGTGACACCGAAATACTTTAGTTGGTCCTGAGATCATTACGGGACAACCCAGAAAAGAAAGCTAGCCAAAGAAGAAAACGCAAAAGAAGAAGAAGAAGAAGAAGTCTGTTGTATCAAATAGGGCCTACTGAACCTCGTCGAGATGTAAGATCCTTGACGGGAATTTCGTATTTTACAAACATGTAGGTTGTTGTTGTTACCGCCACTGCTGCTGTTGCCGTCGTTGTTATAGTAATGATCAGAGAGATGGGTTAGACGCGGCACCGTCAACATCTTTTTGCCACCTGTAGTTGTTCGACGTCTCAATCAGATACCGAAATGGCCCTGAGACGTGCAGAGATACTAGATACTGTTGATCCTACTTAACCAGCTAACGTCCGGTAGCTTAGGCCTCAGCCGGCGTAATAGGTAATGTCCCGTAAATAGTAGCCTAACAACCCCACATGATAAGGCAAGCCGCCTGGTGATCTAACGCCTGACACTTGTAACAGTGGTTACGCGCAAATATCGCTTATCTAGGCTATACAGTTGAAGCAAGAGAGCCTGACGTAACGGCGTAAGTGTCTAGTCTGTCATGTAGATGGGCCGAGAGAATGCGTTGCTGGTATAGTATGTGTTTATCTGTGTGCGTGTGTGTCTGGTCGTGTATGAAACGTTCACTAACCTTCGGAAACCATGCTACTGTTACCGTTGTCATTTATGATTGAGCCTTGCAGTCAGTTCGGGGCCAGTCCCAAAGCCCAGCGGGTCGATTGAATGATTATGTGCGATTGATTCTGATTGTTAGTGCCTGTCGACTTCTTTGTGACTGCTACTTGTTGAATCGGCAGGAGGCAGAGACGGGAGGGTAGGCTGATACGTAAGAATCTCGAAGTTATGAATGAACATCAGGGATGTTGGCAGCGATCCAACGAGGCAGTCGTCGGAAGAATGATCAGACGAACCGCGAATGGATTGGTGCGGGAGGTGTCTGGTCAAGAACAAGGTCTGTATGTACTAGATTTTTGCGTGCGTCGATCCGAACGTCTTCGATTTGGCTGAAAGCAGTAATATATACGTTGACGTAGATATGAGCGATTCCAAAGTCAGACTAGACCAGCGACAGATCGCCAACGTCTCCGCAAGATCCAGTAACGAACGAGATGACAATGATAAGGTCTCGTTCCCGTCGTCGTATCAGCAATGGCCGGGACGTGCCAATAATAGCAGAAGTAGTAACATTTGAGCTCGCTGTTGTTCTGTTTATTGTTGGTGCAGTAGTACCCAACTGAAAGAAAATCGGAGATTTGGCGGAAGCTGAAACGAGATCGGAGACACTCTGCTTGCAGCGGCAGTGGTGAGTGGCTAAGGCAGACGAAATGATTTGATGTTCAGGATTTGACCATACAGCACGACAGGCAGCACAGACAACATACGTATACGAATAAAAACATATATCATAAGACGCTATAGCAGCATTTTGTTGGCGTAAACGTGGGGGGAAGGAGGGAATCATCAGTGAATAGGTACGCATAGTAGCATCTCATTAATTCGAAAAATCCTCAAAATTGTCATTGAACAGAGAATAACTGTTACCGGCGACACTTCGGATGTCATCAAAGGACCGGCCGGAACTTCAGCGCTTCAACAAAATCAGGGTACATGCCGATGCAGCTGTGTTAGTTTTATTGTTGAAAAGGGGCATATGGTGCTTCCGGTAAGTTTCAACTCATATTTGTGCTCTACAAAGGATGATTAGATGAACTGTGACTATCTTTGTACAAATATTCTTGCTGTTAACTGGTATCGGTCAATTATTATTACACGGATAAAGGAGAAAAAAAAAGCTAAGGAACTTCTGTAGACTTTCTAATCAGAGAAGTGCTATAACACATACAGATGTTCATCCGTCCCCGAAGTAAGCCGAAAAAAACTTAATGCTACAGGAAAGAAATAAAGAAAAGCGGCGTTCTTTCTAACGCTCAAATGGACGACATAATCTCTCATCCTTAGCCTTTCTTCTTTAAGCCATTACACTGATGGCACGACGCGTAATGGCGAAAGTCTATTGTTAGTTTAGCGATTTCGGTTCTATGATGGTGTCGATGATGATGATGATGATTGTGATGACTATGGCTATGATGATGGTGGTGATAATGATGATGATGATAAATTCTGTGATTGTTTTCTAGGTTTTCAGCACTTTTCGCTTCGTCGTCGTCGTCGTCGTCTTTTGCATCTTCTTTCTTGTTTTTTTTTTTTGCTCATTCTTCATGTGGCATCGTTGACGCCACTAGCGCGTCGCCTGCACATATTTACCATTCGATAGCTATATAGCATAGATCTCTCCTTTGCAAGTTCTTGGCCTCAGGGTCAGATGTCGGTAGCCTGTCCTCTACAGATGTAGACCCGCACACAAGCAGACAGATAGATCTTTAGACTGACCGACGAACGAATCAAGCAAAGAAGGATAGAAGGACCTGCGATAAAGAACAGTTGCTTGGCGTTGCGGCTTTACAGCCGCATAAAGAGCCGTCATCGCAGTCAGTGGGCCCGCGGTGACGACTGTGCGGGGACCGCCATGACTCGACCTGACTCGACCCAATCCGTTGATGCCGGTGACAAGTTGTTGCTGCTACTACTGCTGCTATTGTGCCGCTACTTGCATTGCCTTCCTTAGCAATAAGTAGCAATAACCGCTGCAGAAGCGGCTGTGCCAGTAGCGATAGCACAGAAGGCGGTTTGAGGGTACTTCCATGCCGCCAACATCCATCGACTACCGCCTACCACTGTGATTCGGACTGAGCTACTATACTCCCGCTGTTGATGATCGCTCCCGTAAAGGCAGCCGCTGCGCAGTCAGTGATGGTAGTGGTGCTGCTGTTGACGACGTTGGTTACGTCCCAGATGACGGGCGGTCCTCGTCAACGGCTTGGACCTCATGAAGGACCGAAGCACCGAAAATAGGAGTGCAACTTCACTAGCGCTGCGGACAATAAAGCCTGAGCCGAAACCACTGCCATCGAAGCGCCAACGAATACCTCGATTGACTGTAGCGGCAGAATTGCGGAGAGACAACGTCGAGCGCAGACGAGGGAAAAAGGGGAACGGAATCAAGTCGCAAAACAGTGCAGATTGGGTAAGACACGCAAGCATGCGTAGATATCTCGATAAGATGAGATAGATTACAGCATGAGGCAGCCAAGCACGCTGCGGGCGGACGGGTGGTGAGTTAGCAAGATGGCAACCGTAAGCTGAACAACACTATGGCGAAAACAGCGACAGATGGGGGGAATAGCAGTTGTGTTTGTACTGCCTACCATTGCCGCATCGACAACGGCAAAGACGTCCTGGTGTTTCGTGGCGAGCTGAAGGCACACCGCTAGTCATGTTGTCAATAGAATGAGGCAAACACACGTCGATGTCTTCACGCACACACACAGATACTTGCGCGCACATATGAACTCAGTCGCTGCTGCTTCGCTATTGGTCTTCCGTCAGGTGAAGTCCGTTGAGGTGAAGTGAGGCGAGTTTGGAGCTACTACATATATTATAGCGAACACTATAATAGTCCTGCCAAAAAGGGTGAGTTAATGATATTTTTTACCGGCTCAATCATCATGATTGTGACGATGACAATAGTGACTTCGGTAGCACCAGTGATTGCTAGATGCTGATGATGGTTGTAACTCCCGCTCGCGGTGGATCGACATTGGCGGTCGTTGACGATCCGCGGCAGAAGTCACCCGAGGAAGTCGCCCGAAGAATTGGTGGCGGCTGGTCCAAAGTAGGTAGATGAACGGCGGGGGTTGAATACCTCCCACGTTGCTCCGTCGTCGGCTGACGCACACGGTCTTGCAATCAGTCGTTGATGACCACAGGGAGCGATAGAAGCAACTGAATATTTCCGAGTTTGCTGTTCGGAGAGAAGAGTTGGTCGGAGTGGACGCAGTGAGGTAAGTATTTTACATGTAGTGTCCCAGTCATTCGCAAACGTCAAGTGAAATGAAGAGCGAAACGGTAGCAGAGTGACGATGACGACGCTTGCTGTAGCAGCTACAGATCCAGTTCGGGGGCTAAAGGTGGTCGCAGCGGCAGCTTTAAGAGTCACGGTAGTTCAACATAGTAACTACAGCGTCGCGAGCTACAAGTGAAGTCGTTCCACGAAATTATATGTCTGGCTGAGCTAGTCCTGAGTCTTTGATGGGTAAGTGCTGCCTATCAGAAGTGTCAAACAGTGGCCCTATTCGTCACGTCAGTCAGACATTAAGCCAATTCTGTCTATTCAGGTTCGCTTAGTGCAATGATAGTAACAAAAAGCAGCCCTAAAATGACGATTTTTAGTCACTGTGTGTCCCATGGGCGTACATCACTGTAAACAAACGCAGTTAAGATATCTCCTAAAGCTCTGAACAGAAATCACAATATGCCAAAATCCCACGTTGTCGTCACCAATAGAGTTATTTATCGTTTGTCATTTCTTGCTCTTCCACCGACTGGTTCATTTAGCAAAATAGACAATTTACCTGCAGGGTATCTTCCACTACCTGCAAGGCTGAGAAAGGTTTACTCACTTCTATAAAATAGAAATAAGCTTCTCGAACACAGAAATGTAAAAATGTTCTGGATGTAGCTGTGAAGAGTATGGGCAAAACGATGAACTAATTAATAGAAAATTCCGACTTAGACTAGCAGCTGGGACGCAGTAATATTTCCTTGTCATTATTTGAAGAATTATCAATAGCGTATTGCTAAGCTACGGCTAATTACGTGAACATCATTCCACCTCGTACCGGACTTGTTTGCAAGGAGGCACAGGCATAATTATTACCTTGTGCTAAGGAGTCTTATCCTAACCTGAGTGGATAGATAGCCTGGAACGTTGGCCAAAACGTCATTTAAAACATCAACTAGAATAGCGAAGAAGCATGCTTATTGGTGTTCCTACGAATGTTTTTGGCTAACATATTTATCTAGAGACGCGCGGCTTCTTATAGAACCTTCCTTATCTGTCCATATGTACGAACGATACTCCTCAATTTGATTACGTTAGTAACACGGATAGCAGTCATGACTCTCACATATTTCCCTATACGTTCTTCCTATGTTTTGCTGTTTTTTCGGCCTCTTAGTTTTTACGAGTCCTACTGTCCTTGAAATATATCTCTGTTCTACCACAGATAAATCTCCAACACGGACAAAGTTTTCCACGAAGAGGCGTTCACACACATACTGAATAGCAAACTTCAAACAGATAGCCAGCTCATCAGGACGCTACTGCACAGCCGGCACTTCATTCCAGTTAAAGGCGTGGTGTCCCTCACTTTTATCAGCGTTTCAACGTTAGTTCGTCATCAAACCCAAACTCGGGGTGGATATGTCAGGATTTACGCGCAGGTTGGCTGACAGGGCGAACGCTGGACACGCCACAAGCCAAAGCGGCGCACAGCAATTGCACCAGCAGCTGGCGTAGCGATGGTGGCTCCCGGCGTTGACCAGGTAGAGACCCAGCGCTTGGTTTAAACCGACGCTACAACGCAGACATATAGTGGTGACGCTGTTTATGATTTGTGCCCGTCTTTACCTGGCGCCATATCCCGTACGATGTTCTTTCATGTTATACCGTAGAGAAACCGCAATTACCTAGACCGTTACAGTAACAACAACGGCAGCTCCGCCAAGTTTTTTGTGCGCTGCGAATGTGTCCTAGCACCATAATACCTAAGGAAACAGCCCTATCGCCTACGAGAGCAAAGACGGTGGGGACAAAGCCTTCAGTACCTCCTGAAAAACGGAACAGCTTCGTGGTTTATTCTTAGAAGATACGTAACGCTAGCAAAGATCAATGGTTTTACATCAATCGATCTAAAATTATGTCAAACGTAATCTACAAACTATAACAGCCTCCAGTGAGGAATTGATTCTCCTTTTATACCGCAATAAAAGCTTGAAGTAAAAACTTCGATCAACTGCTACTTACTCCACTTAGGGAAAAACTGATGACTGCCAAGCTAGTTGGGAAGCTATTAGCTAGGTCCATAATAATTTGACTCAAAAAACAACATTTTCGTATCGTGTCTGCAATAGTCTGCTAGCCTCGAAGTACCCTGAAGACAGAAGTTAGACTGCTTTCCAAGAAATCGCTTTTACCTAACCATCTTTAAAGAATCGGCCCGTTCTATGAATCAGATGCATTGAACGAACAATGTAAGCTTTATCAAATCTGATGTATAGGTTACAGCCTGAATTCCACGCAGCTCGGTTGTTGGAAGGGCTTCAATAGGCTGAATTGACTCACAGGTAGTTTCATTACGCTAACTAGATTGAACAACATACGTTACAATCGATTACTTGCGATTTTTCAATCTGTACACGTGTTCTACATGTGAACACTTGAAACTGCAATGAGCTTGCATTTATTTATTGGAAACAAAGTTAACGAAAAGAGATTTCTAAGTTAAGGCTCTTGTCATAAACGCGAAACAGATCCGGATAGCCGCTTTTATCTAGCCGCCATATTTACAATCAGATTTGCGTACAATCTAATTATCGTGCGAAGAAGCAACGATACAACTTCATGATATGAAAATACACCCTTTTGACCGAAGGCTATGACAGTGAAGCTCGGTTTACAGAAGTCCGATGAACTTCCCGTAAAAGAGGGCAACATGGCTTTTCTATTGTACGTTTACATAGGTACATCTAGTTGTCCAAACATAAACCAGGGTTGTGGCTACCACTTTGGATTCCCACAGGGCAGTGGCAATGGCTGTGGCTGTGGCTGTGGCTGTGCTCAGAAATTGTCCGATGGAGTAAAGGGGCCCGCCCCTTCCCACCTCAACGCCAGCAGAGAGCGAATTGAGTCTGGCGAGGCTAAGGCTGTCGGCGATCACAAGACTACCACATGGGGAGTCCACTTTAGGGTAGACTATGTCCTGATGAGAGGAAATCTAACGGATAGCCAAAGAGACTTGATTATTGATGCTGAAGGGAACGTGCAGATGTTTAGATTGATCGAGTGAAGCCAAAATAGTAGTTCGGCTCAAACGTGGTCATTTTTGGCTTAATGAATCAAACTACTACGCCAGCGAATTAAGCTGGAATAGCTGCAAAAATGTGTTCGTTAAGCAATTACCATTGTCAGTGACAAAAAGCGTGATGTAAGGAAATCAAAACACTCGCTGGCAGCCAACATTTATCTCTGTTCAGGTTCTCTGTGTCGGTTTTTACATGATTTTAAATTTATCCAGTTCTCTGAATGGCCTCATACCCCCTACTCTCATCAGTAGCTTCGAAGGTTTGTTTCACATTGCGTCAACTTTCCCCTTAGCTACCCAAAACACCTTGTGGCTTTGCTGACCGAACGGCGATAAGTGATGTTTCCAACAAGGACTTCACCGATGCAACAAATATAACAATCGTTACTCTAACGAGACTACTTCTCAGAGAAAAAATATGTTACAGTGGTATTCCTTACAGATTTCAGATCCTAGCGATTTCAGTTAAATTGTTTTAACCTCTTCATATTATATTATACTCGTAATACACTAACGAAGAAAACAAATAGATATGCTGACCAAGCAATTGATCACTGCGCTGTTCTACTCAACAGTAGCCTATTCTTCAACCGAGCGATAACGGGCGTTTCGATGAGGTACTGCATGTATCTACCTGCGTACTACTTTAAAACTTGCTACAAAGACCTCTCTCTCTCTCTCTCTCTCTCTCTCTCTCTCTCTCTCTTCGTTTCCCCCATAAATTCAGTATTTCCTTAGTCTTGTTAATATTTGTTCTTGGATCGCTCGTTGTCCTTGCGTATGCCATCTGCACTGCTCGAGTGCTGACACTAGTTCCACCCCCCCCACAAAGCATTTATCCAATTCGGCAATATATTGAGTCGTAATTCAGGGCTACACTGTTTCCCGTTATTGTTTTGCTCTTCCTTTTAATTTTGCCTACCAGTAGCGTGTACATGCTACCATTGCTGCTACTGCTGCTGCTGCTGCAGTCATTCCTGATTGAATTCTTCTGCCACATTGACTGTGCCGCACCCCAGGAGACTGGCAGAAATAGCTCGTCCAAACTCCTCCTCCTCCTCTTTCGCTATTTCTATCGCTTAACTTGTTCAAATGCGTCCCTCTGCGGATAGATATGCAGTACAAATATCACACATATGTATCCTACATGGGTTCAACATGGTCAACCGGGCCATTCTTGACCCAGGCTGTCTTGCTTGGCCAACATTTCGTGTTTATGTATTTGGAGCTAGTACGTATGTGTGTGGGTGAATAAGCCATTCAGAAACCAGTAGACGTCGTGGAAGTTTGGTAATTTCTATCTGTTTGAGGATACACCTCGTATGTTGTTGGCGATTACAATATCAGAGGGCTAGGAGGCTAGGCAGACTATTTAGCCCGACCCATACTGACACAACATTAGACTTAGCTCGCTTACGCCGCAGACGACCGGAACCCTCGAATTCTATAGCTACAGAAAATGTTATCGTTTGGCGCTGTGATCTCGAAGCAAAATGTTCGTATTACACATAGCGAGAATGGTCTATCTACACGGCAAGAAATCCCAATATTGGTCATATGTGCGATGTAAAATGTGCTACCACCGCCGCTGCTGCTGCTGTTCCTGTCACTATTGCACGCTCTAGTGTCCGAAAGACATTCGGGTCTCGTAATTGTCTGTGTGTGAGCTTGTATCCATGCGCATGTAGTTGACCGACCTCGTTGGGCTATTGGACGCTAGCAGTTTCGCTGCCGGTCGAACCATAAATTCAGTTGACCCGCCACACCTTTCAGCATTCGCAGAGATTGAAAGTGAAAAGTCCCGAGAACGAAATTGGGCCTTGATATTGTTGTTGTCGTCATTGTCGTCGTAGTCTCGAGCTGACTGGCTATACAAATGCGCTAGAGAAATATACGCCGGGGAGACTAAATCCAGATCATTGAACGTCATGGTTTGGCGCACATAACTGCTGCGGAAAACTGCAGACTTATATTTGTTCTTTTTTTTACTTAAACAGGCCACATTAGCCAGCGTTCGTAACGGGTGGCACCAAAGCTCATTCGTTCTGGGCGAACTTTTCAAGAATGATGAAGCTTATTTTATTGCTTTCCCCGCTGCTTTGTGGGGAAGACCCACAGGTCTTGTTACCTACTGTTTGTTTTTTCGACCCGAAGGCAAATTCTACGTGAAATCTTCACTTTTAATCTATCTTCAGACAAACTATACTGACAACAATCTAAATCGGACGTACGGCTATGCGTAATGATCTTCTAGAGCTCCTGATCAAAATGATACCATCTGTATGATGACCGTCATCTCTCAAATCACTTGGAACGTGTATAAGCTAACCATACGGACGTTGTTGGACGTTAAAGCCTTTTTACGTTTTGTCCAGAGAACTGCAACGTAACTGTCAACACTTTACCATTAAATATCGGTAGCGATGTTAAAGCGACACTGCAAAGTATTAAACATCTATACATCGGTTTTTACGAGTTGAAAAGAAAGGAACACGTTGATATTCTGATATTGCGCAGATACGTATACGTATTCCTTGACGTTTAGCTAAATGTCCCATAGGGATGAAAAGACAGTAGCTGCTCTTATCGGAAAAGAGTGATAAAGCCTTAATGGCCGGCCAATATATTCCCGTGGCTTCGTTCAGGCACCACACGACAATCGAATGTTTAATTGCTATTAGTTGCAGTCCCGCTTAGATGGAATGACACATGAAATATTTAAAGGTGCTATCGTCCCACCAGCGAAGGCTTTAATAGAAGGATCACTTTATAGGCCACCTCAGGCCACACATTCGAGTTTCGTCAGCAACTTTGTTACTGAAACGAAGAAATATGAGTACACTGACGAAACTGTGAATTTGACGTTACCCAAGATACGCGGTGACGGTGCCGATAGCTTCGACGTTGGATAGCCTTAACATGGTCGTCATCGTTACCGATCAGCCATTGTGGCGTATTTTGTGTATCTCTCAGAGAAAACAGGAATATCAATACCTCGAGGTTAGTGTGGTATGCGGTTGTTATTGTTTGCGAAGGGTCCGTTGCTAGGTAAATACCCATCAGGGCAGCAGGGATATACATATATAGGCGTTGTATGGAAAGACATCACCAGATATATACATATTATACATATATTAGATATATCTATATATACGAGTGCTGTTGATGTGCCTATAGCTGAGTACACTGACAACTAGCAACTTACTGCTCAAAGACGCCCTGTCGGCAACGGGGACACCCCGAATAGGACCGAATAGCTCCGTCGGCCTCTTGCATTGACGTTCAGTGGCTGTTAACAGAGGCAACATTGACTGAGGCAGGCTCGAACCGACTTGAAGCTGGCGGCGGACATGTCCGTGAACCTGTTGGATTGTTGCGCGTCTGCCGCTGTTGCTCGCTGCTGCTTCTGGAGAAGTACCACGCCGTTGGCGCGGCCGCTGCTGCCATCGCCGCGATTGCCACCCAAGGAGCCGGCCGACCGGACGGCTCCTCCCGGCTGATCAGATGAAGATGTCTGTCTATCTTCACAAAGCGGCACTCTCTTTCCATCCAGCTGAAGTAGGCGCCAGTGGCCAAGGTCTTGCCGCTGAGCAGTGAAGTGCCTGGCTGTGGTTGCCGAGCCCATCACCGCTGCCATCGACCGACTCTCCTGAGAGACGCTTCAATAGTCAGTCCGTTAGTGGCCATCGGAGTACTGCTGCTGGTGACGCGCAGTGCACCATTGCATCCAGACAGACGAACGGACGAGTCATAGACTATCATGGAGCCACCCAGCTACTCAGCAGCGAGGCAAAGCGCCGCCAACGGCAGCAAATTAGCCCTGACGAAACCAGCACAGACGGGCCAAGCGTTGGGCAAACTACTCATCCTATTTTGCCATTGCCACCATCGCTGTTGTTGGCTGCAGTGATGATGCTCGATAGCGCCTGCTGCCTCTTCCCTGCCCCTTCGAGGACATTGCCTTTATAAAGACAACGACGACGACGACAACTAAATTGCCACAACTGTATCAATACCGAGAAGCTGTAGGGTTGACTTGCCAGGGCCTGCTTTGCCCCACGTTGTATTAACGGCACTATATACACGAGTGCAAAAATACACACGTACAGACCCGTTCGAGCAAACTTACAGAGGCCACAAGCTCGAATATATTTGTAATTGCGGTAAGTGTATTTCGGAAGCGTATTCAAGAGGCTGTGCTATTAACGCAGTTATGAAATGGAACATAGTAATGCTAGAGTGCGATAATGGCAGCCGCACTGACGATGATGGCAAAGTGTTTCAACCGACGATCTGTTGGATACGCAAGTGAGAAACGGATTCGTTGCAGAAGCAGCAAAGGCGGCAGAAGTGATGATACTTTGACAGCAGTAAGTCATTCTTTGTCCAATGAATATTATCGGTTCACTGGACGAGCCTTAAAAGCGCCTTTGAATGTAGAGATCCGTCAAGCGAAACTAATCCACAAGACCAAACCCCGTTTTATACAGTCTCTTGTCACAGTCTGCCACAGTTCGGAGAATCAGACATTAGAACGTCTTTTTAACAAACGCAACACAAGTTTACTTGGAAATATCTGAAAGTTTGTCTAATCTGAGGAACTAAAAGCCCGCCAAGCTTGAATTGCAGCGATCACTCTTACAAGACAGTTTAAGAAGGGACGGAAACGCGAACAGGAAACGCAATGAAATAAGATACTGATAATAGTAGAAGTAACATAAAGACAATCGCATTCGACGATTCCATCAGGAAAATGACATCGGCATCATCTTCATCGGTGGCTGACACTAGCCGTAGCAACAACCCCAGAAGAAACAGACGAAATGGGGCAGACTGAGCGAGCGACCGACCGACCGACCGACGGCTTCGGACTCCCGAACGATGAAAAAAATTGATCGTCGAGGAATTATATAACAAGTATCGATGAGATGACGGCAAGCGACATCACTTCGCGGTGTACGGCCGATGTTAGCGAACAAGACACATTGTGATTGGGCTATGACGGTAGGGGTGAGATACGTAATGTTGGTAGGTATCTGGCGAGCGAAATACGACGTGGTTTCGTTATGCCGTCCGAAATCTGTCAGCGGATGCCTGGCGCCACCAAGGAGACGGGCAACTTATGAAACCAGTAAAAGGAGAGCTAAAAGGTTCCCGAGAAATTCGGCGAGCATAAATACTATATGTATACAAACAGCGGCACATACGCAGCTGAAGACCAGCAGCTGTTCCGTACCATAGACTACACACACTCACACAGATATATATGTATTGACTATGCCGAAATATCCGAGTCAGTATTAGCAAGAACGATTTGCCTTGTGCATGCATAGTCTAGAACCATTATGTATAACATTCGCACTACGTATTCGTGGCATACGGTACGATTCTCAGGGCAAAACGAGAGTCACGTTTTGAAGAGTTGCTCACCGTAGGAATGCGGAGCAGTAAAGACTGTGCGGCGACACTCGACTTCTCCTTTACTCGTCTTGGCGAAGATCTCTTAGCGTATAATGGCGCTGTTTTGTTATAATCCAAATGATTGATGGAGATCTTCACAGTGACTGTGCGAACGTCCAGCTCCCACAAGTAGTAGCCTAAATATGGTAACGCGTTTCTAAACAGGCCGGATTACAGAGAAGCAGAAAAGGAAAGCGATGAAATGTAGCTGTTGAACGACCGGGAATCATCACGCCCGGCCCGATTAGGCTAGACGGAGGTAAATCTCAGCTTTATGCGAAGGACACCCACTCACGATCATGTCACATTACTCTACCAGTCTATCTTGAGCCGGCTAATCCTGAGTGAGTGGCGGCTTTCAGCCTCTCGTTTTATGCCAACTCAGTCAAGTGCTTGTATTTTCGTTCGGATTCTTCAACTTGTCCTTTTCTTCCGCCCAGTTTACCAATACCGCCATCAACCTCCAACGCACTTAATTTTGTCGTTCTGTCATTTCTTGTTTCGTTGCATTGGCATCGCAAATCGACGCATAGCTGTCCCAAAGCCCGTAGCACCGGGCCGTGGCCCTTACTTCCATACCGATGCCTCAATTATGAACATCATCATGATTCAAGTCTTGAAGATAGTCGTATGTCAAAGATAGGTCCGGGAGCAGAGTCTACGAAAAAAAGCATCATAATAATAATAATAATAATAAAGACGGAAGGAGCAAGGAAGAGAGCCAGGAAAAAAGTGAAGCGTCGAAAAGCCCACAAGTGGGGGGGGGGGGGGGGGCGAGTGCGAAAAAGATCATTCGCGATCTACCTCTTGCGCAGGGATGTTGAATGACACCAGCGGGTTGTTAAGCGATTGGCGCATTTCTCGTAACAGGAGCCACTGCTGCGGATGCCGCCGCCGCCACCGCCGCTGCAATCAACTATGCCTCGAGGTCCGAAACAGCGACCACCTTGGTGTCTCTTGTTATTGTTGTATTTAAAGAAATGCGGGCAGGCAGGCAGGCGCATAGAAAACGGGACAACCCATGCTGCCGACGTTTCCTACAATTGCTGGCCTGCTTACAACGCGTCGATGCCTATGGCCGGCCGGATGGGTGGTCTGAAAATAAGCGGCCTGCCGCTGTGGGTCGCGTCTCCTCTCAGCCCTTCATTATGATTATGCACTCACCTTATGAAGGATCGAAAATCCCACCCGACGAACGAAAATGTGGACGAACGCTGCCGCCGCCACCGCCGGCCAAAATGAAGACCCTAGTGAAGAGGCGATTGAGTCTCAGCTTCAGCGTCGTTAACGCTTAGTGAAATCGTCCCTGCTGGCATCGCTCAATCGAAGTGGGCCATCTTCATCATGTAAGCAACGGTAGGCAGTAGTCCAACGTAGAGGCGCTGTATAGAACGATGAAGCACAATGTGTCCGCTTCTAGATACTCTTCGTCATGTTAGCTTGAGTCTCATTTGTGCTTGTGTTCCATGCGCTTGTGTCGGAGGACGCGAGGCGTACTCACTCCACCCTGATGGCTATGTTGTATGTAGATGTGTGGCTGTTAACAGCGGTAGCAGCAGCTGCTCTTCACTTAAGTGCGCTCTTCTGGAACAAATACGTTCACAGTGCCGCCGCCGCCGCCGCCACCGCCGCCACCCTGCCATAGAACTCGGTTCTGCTTGCAAATACCGGCCGATGCTAGCATACTGACTAAAACCGAAACGTACGCAAGCTGCATTCATATAAATGGCTATAGACATTCTTATCTATATAAACAGACACACACACACACAGACACACATCTTAAACTGATCGAGTTTCAGCACGGCAGGAGTTCCCGCCGGGAGTTGGCGATAAAGGGATCGTCGAGCCTGTGGACAAAATACTTAAACGAAATCGTTGTGGTACTTCTCCTGGTAACTTGATACAGTTGGGCAGTGGCAGACGGGTTGTGCTTTGGAATAAGCGACTGATACTGGGAGCTTTAGCTCGTTTTCGATTTGAACTAGCCACCTTGGCAAAATGTTCATACTCATTCTTACCATATCTGCTGTTATATTCTACATGGCTCAAACGGTTACTTGAAAGCAATAGTAATTCTCAACGGCATGTATCTAATAACAATAACCAGTATGCCCGCCCTCCATGCCCCTTCGAAATCCCGACTGGTATGAACGTCTCTATTAGTTGCGTTTCGAGAACAAACGCGAACGCCATCATGAGCCGCAATTGAGATGAGCTCCCGCTCGTTGGCGGGGGGCAGGGCGACGGCGGCGGCGACTGGGTGGTTCATTCGCAGAAGACCCACAGCGTCATGATTTAAAAGAAAAAAGAAACGCTAGGAAACACTATGAAGACCTCATAAGGACTATGATCACCATGAACTGAAGCAGTCACCGAAGCTACCCCTTCGATACTGTAGGGAAGGGGGTTGAAGGCCGGGACAAAGCTGAGAAGAGACAACGACAAGAAACACGAGCAACACGAAACTCCAATCGCTGTTACCTATCAAATCGAAGTCTTCGTCTTTTGCCGGCGAGATAGATCGATAATTCTTGAAGCCGCCTAAAACAACAGAATAGATTTTGGTGGGGGCAGCTGCTGTCACTTGCTGGGTCTCTGAATCCGTATGGCTGATTCGCGCACAATGCCGACAATTGCAGCGATGGACAACGGCCATCGTCAATTCTGAAGGCGAAAAATAACTGAGCAAATGCAGGCGTCGGCGGCGGCAGAAGCTGCCAATCAGTTGGAACGCCTGCTGCCGCCGTTACGCCTGCTACCGCCGCTAAACCGAATGGAGCAGTAAATTTCATTGTAGAAATTTGATAAAGTTACTCTTTGTTACTACGCGTTTGCTGTTTTTTTTCTGCTGGTGCAGCCACTCGTGTTAGCGACGCTGGCAATAGCAGAAGCAGTCGTAATAGAACTTCGATAAAATGCCTCGGTTCACTTGAAGTATTACTGCTACTGCAGACGACGCCAGAGCTGTAAACTCTTTGCTCGTGGTCTGATACGTGCTCGCCACTGTGACCATTACGTCCACATGCTTCATCGCACAGCATCGAACGATATCGGACCGCCACTAAGATAAGTCTAAGTTGAAAAACGCACGTTCGAAGTAAGTGAATCAGCTTGAGCTAAAGATTGAGACGATCGTGTTACAGATATGTTTGTTGGCCAGTGAAGTGGAAGATCGGTCGGTTGTCAATGGCGTCAGCATTGCGTGTTGAGCTTGCCTGACCAGCCTTTGATAGCCAGTACTATATATACACATATAACTGAATGTGACTATATATATTGAATCACGTTAGTGCGTGTACCTAGTTCTTGATCGATCTTCTAGGTCTAATAATATTATCAACAGGCACGTATGTAGCTAGAGTACTATAGGTTACATTGGCAAATTATACTATAGCCTGGCTATGCTGACCGTTGCCAAATCATGCAGAGGCAGCCGCTCAGCCGCTTAACGCCTGCCGCGTTAAGCCTCGACGTCTTTGACGCGTACACAATGACTCTAGCACACTAGACCGAGAAATCTATGCACAGTAACGAACGAACAGCAGCTCCCGTTAGAATTAAAAGGCTTCAAATTCTCGGATTTTGTCCGTTGCTTCCTTGCTGCCAGCCAGCCGGCTATAGGTTACAGGCCGTGAACCTTCTTAACACAACTACGAAACACCGTCAGTGGCCCTGGTGGCTGAACGCGGACGCCCTGAGGGCCAGATGACTCCTCGTGTCGTCTCTAGACACCAACCCAGCCCCTGACAGCTGCAAATAAGGAAAGGCCGGCAGCGTTGTTGCGGCCACTGCCAAGCCTGAATACACCCAGATCCAGGCTGACCGGGCCGAACCAAGCTAAGCCGAGGGGACTTCGACTACGTAGGGAACAAATGGAGCAGCGAGGTTGGAAGGTGGAACCGGGCCCTTGCCGCAAAAGTATTAGTCCCTCGGGACCGAAGGGCCCTGAATAAGGAATGAATCCGGCAATACACTACAATGCATACTGCTCCCACGAGACACACCACCCACTAGCAGCTCTTGCCGCCTCCCCCGCCGCTGCTGCTGCTGCTGCTGCTGCTGCCAGTGAGGAGTCAGTCGCTTGGGCAGACAAACCTGCAGAGAGCGGCGGCGGCGGCACTTGGCCATTGCAGTGAATTGAGACTTCCACGGGTAGCAGAGGGTAGTGAGATGGGGTGCAGTTTCATATGGGCTTTTTCGTGCCACGCTACTCTCTCTATATATACCTTACATTCCCCTAAGCCTCTGGCCACCCGCTTCACTCGAATGAACCAGCTAACCGGATGACCCCAGCAGCTGCACAGAGACCTGTTCTTGGCCGTGTCCTTCAGATGACCTTCAGTAATAGAGTGAGAGACAATTGGTCCTTTAGGCAATCGTGCCAGCCTGTCTACCTGCCTACCTGACGGCTACGCGGCCAGTAGTTGACTACCATGAAAGATGCAGGCAGCAGACGACAGCAGCCTATTCCTCTCGCAGTGGTGTCTAAGGCGCGCAGAAGCATCACCATCAGCAGCAATAGTGACAGCAACAGGCTGCTCGCCACCCGGCCTTCTCAGTAATGGTGGTAGTAGAAGCAGTAAAAATATTAGCGCCAAGGCGGTTCTGGTATTTTATCCAGAAGCTGATGGGAGCAGCAACACTGGCTCAGATATCGACAAATTAATGGCATACAAATCCAATAACAAAATGTCGTCGTTCTCCTTGTCCTCATCCTGAGCAGAGACGGCGCTAGCGACTGCGGTAGCAGCAGCAGCGACATTGTAGTCGTTGGTCAGAAGTGAGTCGCCAGAGCGTCAAAGATAGAACGGCTAATCGAGCCACCCTCTCCCTAGTTTGCCTCCATTCGAGGTTGAGATAGACGACTCCCCCGAGAGATCGCCGCAAATACGGCACCTCAGGGATTGCCAGCCAGCCGGCCCCCAACGGGTTCCCTGCCCGTTCGCATCAACGCACGAAGCGTCTCTTCCCTCACTCCGGTAGCAATTCCCAGTTCCACCGTATCCCAATCTTCGTGTGAACTCTCAGTTTACCCCTGTCGGACCAAGTACGCTCCTACGATGTCGAGCCCGCTAGTAGGGGCCGAGCCAGGCCAAGGCCCTAGGGGCCTACTGGAGACGTGAAACTTGGCTAGGCCAAAATGACCGATGTCTGGATGGTATGGGATCGGTGGATGGATGCCCATGCCAAGCGTATAGCTCTTGCCCAATGTATTATTTCACTCACTAGCTGACGCATAGCTTGCCCAGCACTATCACCAATAGCGACTACCGTACTTATACCGATCGACCTATCAACGCTGAAATAGAACCTTGCGTGTATGTGGTTTTGTAAGGCTCAGCACTGACAAATGGCATATTTCACACATTTGACAGCTTTGCCTTGTTGCTGCCATTATTCGAATTTTTACATATTATGTAAGTGAAATATATAACATAGTCATTTTTTGGATTTCACGATTAACGAAATAATGATACATTTATTTTAATTTATTATATTATTATAGTTATACTGAATAAAAGTAATACGTGTCATCGTCAATTGGCTGGCGAACGCCAAGAGCTGTTTGCTATCCCACGTACTATTCCATAATAAAGATGCGATAATTCTTGATACTGGCTTGTATTAACCTATGACCATATTTTTGCATTGTGAAAGTAGCGAAACATGTTCTACTGTCATGCACCTACTGTAAATGCGTCTGGATCATACCTATGATATGGAACGCGAGAAAAACAAACAATAGAGCTATTCCCTTTTTTTTCCTTAACTAGACATAAGCATCTTTAAAAATGTTTTGTTTTTTAACCATGCTCAGCAATAAACGACGACCGGGCTTGTATTGGTATGTACTCACGTGGAATAGCATCAATAGTCATCCCTAAAGCTCCGTGATTTTACGTCTTCAGGGTAGTTTGACTAGTTACGGCAAATTTTGAGTTATAAGAATTACGAATGAGCTCATTGTTGCGACGCCGCCCACCACAATTAGATGCGAGAGCAATGAGCAACGAGAAAGTTACCTCACTCCTACCACAGCAATAGCGCCCCAGAAGTGGGCTCTTGCTATGAGATCTTGAACTGGAGATGGACTAGAGGAGGCGCAGGATAACAGCGAGCAGATAGTTCTATCGATGCAAGAGACAACCGGTAGCTGGAACTCCCCGCTTCTTTCGACGGCCAGGCTGGCCGCCCTGGCTCCGACTCCGGGCCTGATGGCAGCAACAGCGACTCTGGGAGCGTTGGCCTGAAGCTAAGAGGTTAGAATGGGCACATGGCTGGCTTACTGGTTAGCTATTCAATGAAGAGGGCAATCGGGTTTTTTTTCGGTCTTCGGAGCCAACTGCGGGGAGGCGATGGGCGAAACGTAAAGAGAAAGATAAAGAACCCTTGAACGGAATCCATAGACATAGAAGCGGATTATTTGAGAGTTTACGGCCTATGGGGGACTGAACGGTCCCTTTGGTCCAATGAAGGCGCTCCTTGGTGAGCAATAGCAAGTGCTGGCGATAGAAGCAACGGCGGGCTAAAAGAACCAACTATCCGCCGACTGCTGCTCACTTGACGCCGCACGGTTGCCTCCTCTTGCGTCTACAGCTATTCTCCTAGCTTTGCTCCCTCCGTCATCCGGCGGCTTCGAAGCAGCTTGTCTAGTCGATCGGCCGGTTCGGCCATTGGCAACGTCAACTGGTTATCCGCACTCACTGCTGCTTGCTCTGCCGAACGTTCCATGTCTCTCTTGTTCGAGGTATGGCTGGAACCCCAGGCTGGTCCCCGTTTACCGCTCGCTTGTCCCGCCAGTGTGACAGGACAGCGCTGCCGCCTGTCTGCCACCAGAAGAGGCAGTACCGTCAATTGTAATTTAGATGAAAACTAATTTTATGACTTGTTTTATGGCGCGTCGCTGGACGACGAAAAGCCGACGAACCTCTAGTCGCCGCTAGTTGCAGCAGCCAGCCGCACCAAAGGCTAAATGGATGTAGAACTGCCAGTACTAGAGGAAACGACTAGTGAGCGGGCAGTGTGCTTACAAGGTGACAACTATTTCGAGAAAAAGCGGCATAAAGAGAAGGGTCCGGGTTTAGCCAGTCAGTGTCGGTAGGTCTTTGATGACGGCGTCTGGTGGCTCTCACGGAAGCGGTTATGTCGGTGATCCTTGAGGAAAACACCGCATTTGGGCGAAGCAATCCTTTTTCATTGGACGCCAACTACTAACTCTGTTGCCAAACTGGCATAGGAAGTGTCAGTTAGCTGAATGAACTAACTGCCCGTAGGCGTAGTTGTGTTTTGCCCCTGTAGATGTAGTCCGTACCCGTGCACACCATCGGCTGGTGGGACAAACAGGCAGCGAGCGACTGTGCTTGCCTGCTACACTGGCACCTCCCAGAGGGATGTCGAAATTGGAAGAAGCATCCCGTCGGGAGCGGACTGAGCTCTGTCTGTCTGCGTGCCCTTGGCTGCTGCCCCCATGGCAGTCCCAGAGCCGAAGGGGGAGCGATAGCCAGCGATACTGAGACTAGGGGTTTTGCTTGCAGAACCAAAAACTTGGCCCGCACTATGTGCTTGGTTCAATTGGAATAGAGAGAAAAGCACGAGATGGCAAAATGGAGGACCAGTGGACGGTCGTCAGTAGCAGCGCTGAAGACGTGAGCCCCGTCGCGCTCACTGCGGTGGTCCCGGAGGACTCTGACGAGAGACGTGGAGACCACGATCAGCACGAGCACGATGCTGCATCTCTACATCGCTGCCGCTGTCCTGCGCCTAGACTTAGCTACGAACCACATACCGCGGCTGACTCTTTTTGAAATAAATGCAAACTAGCAGCGGTAACCCTTTCCCTTCGAAGCAGTCTAACTGACTACTCTGGCTGGCTAGCGACCTAAAGATTGGTGTTCGATAAGATCCCTAGAGATACGTCGTACGCCTTTAGCGACATTGACACCACGTACGACATGGATAGCTATGCAAGTGTGTAGTGCTGTCGCCCAGCCAGGCGTATTTGTGTCGACGACTGGCTCAGGGCGCAACATAACAGTACATCGAATCAGACGCTTTGCCGTCGCGCAGCCTCGGACAATCACAGGTGCAAGACAGTCACCTATAACTTTATACCATAAGCGACCCGCTAGTCAAGCAAATGGAGACGAACAGCTACGGTAGGTTGTCTCGACGCACTGCAACCAAGTACCTATGCAGGCACTACCCTAAGCACTTTACATTCGCTCGTCACGAAGAGCCAGCTATCTGCAAGGAGAACTTCGGATTCATTGCGCTACTAAGCTACTGAGTAGGAGAGTGGATGAGTCCAAAACGGAGTGGCTAGAAGTGGCCTAGTCAAAGGGTACAGTGCTACGGACGGCCTTTTTGCCTATAACGTCAACACAGCTACTACCACATTAAAATGGCCACTTCTACCAATGTAGTTCTGTAGGCCACTATGGACTCGTAGATTCGGCGAAAAAAGCAAGCTCCACTGGATATAGCAATATACCGTCGCGACATAACGATACAGAGATCTGCCTTCGAATATAATATCATTAGCCAGTAGTAACTATATTAGAGCTCCGAACGTTACACTATTTTTTACGTTACACACGTTTTAACGTTACACTACGATCTCAAACGTCAGTGAGTATGATGAATGTCCCGCTAGAAGCGCACAGTTTACAGTTCTTAGACAGGTATCTGCTTAGTCTGAGATTCACACAACATAGACACACATCGGGTCTGTATATCCACGAATCAATATATATACGTATCGAAAAAAAAAAGGGATACAATCATATCCAACAATTACATGAAGATTAAAATGAAGATGGTGATTCGCCTCTTACAGAAAAGAAAATGAAAACAAGCTTCTGCTTTCGGGACACAGTGAACATTTTGTGTTTGTTGTTACTATATTAAAATACGTACCCATAACCCTCGACTATAATTTTAACAGAGGAAGTGCTAGAACTTCAAGTACGTGGACTAGATTTGGTGTGTCTAGCCACCACAGTGTAGTGAGAGTCATAGGCTTTCATTAACTCTTCAATGGATGCACTATCGGTTACTGCGAAATCCATAGAAAGAACGTTCGCGTTTCAATGAAGCCATGAAAGGGTATCGATAGTCTATAAATATGTGATGCTCCTTTAAACTGTGTCTATGTAAAAATATTTTTCGAAATTAGAAATGGTTCTTGAACCACCGTTACCGTTATATACATATATATATATATATATATATATATTTATGTGCGCGTGTTTGACAAATTATTTTGCGTCAGATATTTATAATTTCAGATGAATTTTAAAAGTTTTTGATTTTTTGTATTCTCCAATCATTGATCAATTTTTTTTCAGCGTTTATAATCATGTAAGCTCATATGTTTCGTGGAGCTCTAAATCGTGTTTCTATTTCTTGCTATTTATCTAGCAGAAATCACTATGGTCGAAAGTAATCACTCGTTCGGCTAGACAAGTTTCACACTGTCGTAGTACTTACGTACATTCGCGTATATTTAACGTAGCTTTTGGTTGCATTAGGGGACCGTAGCTACTTCTCGCTTGCAGCCAGATAAGATACGCCAGTGAGCAGAAATTTAGACATTGCCTATCGGGTTTGTGATAATACTATTCGAACGTTTCAAAATGCCCTGCTAGTATTTACGTTTACCCGTACGTGGTGCGAAACGATGGCTTTTTGAGACTTGACCTATAGTAATTTACGCCATCCTATACATGTATACTGCACGTATTCACTTGTCATGCAGGCCTCATTAGACTTCGTGACGCGTTGCAGATGCACCACAGCTCCGTATCTGTAGGTGGGAGTTGCTCTCGTTCCTCTCATCACTTCATCAGGACAGAAAGACGCATGAAACGATCATACCTAATGGTTATCAATAGGGCAGAAACGGTTAACATTGGCAATTGATTACCATTTCCAGGGATCGCAACGGAATAAAGCAACTAATACGTCTTAATGTGGACCACGCTTCCTCAGATCACGTTTTCTTCGCGCATCAAGAGTTTCGAGTAGGTGTTGCTACTGCCGACAACAGTTGCAGATTCAGATCGCAGCCAATACCTCCCGCCTTATAGCCACTACGACTAAGTAAAGTAAGTAACCTAATCTGCTAACTAGCAACGGCGAATCTAGTGGAAAGATCAGTGTAAACGCATATATACACATATATGGATTTTCTATATACATATATGTATGCTATACATATATTTAGATAGACTAAGAAGTGTTAATGAACTACACTCGTACGAGCTACATTGTTGTTTCTCTATTCGGTTTTACATTGTCTTTGTTGTACAATAACGCCCACATCTGAATTTATACATAGATGTGGATTTATGTGAAAGAAGCTAGATGTGCAATTTTATCTGTTTATAAAGTAAAGCTAAAGAATATTACGAAAAACTTATTGATTCACTTTATTAGTTAGAAATTAGAACCCATTGAAAATCTGCACTACTGATTAATAGAAAATTGTTTATTTTGTTGTTCAACCAATCATAACGCACCGAACTACTTCAGAAGTATCTTTATTTCGAACAATACATAGTGTGTTCCGTTTCCAGCAATACATTGTATAATTGAGCATTGAACAAGGAAAAACACAGTCCGTCAATAGGAGCACATTGCGTAAACGACCAAAGCATTCTCTCAAGTGTATATATATATATATATACATCTATATAGGATATATATATATGTTGAAAGTAACACAATATATACAAGCTGGGCTTTTTTTTGTTATCTGGCGACAGAACGAGCACTTGACAATCACCTACTCTGTGCATATATAGTTGGAGACGTATATTTACTCTTATTATTAAATTATAATATTAGACCAATGACGGCTGAAATTTTCGCCCTCGTTAAACATTAGTTAGTGCTGCTGAGGCAGTATTCATAGCGATCGCGCTCCCTATTAGAGTCGATGTTGACGAACTTCTAGCTTCTTCATTCCTTTCCTTGAGTAGTTAGTGGTTGGCCATTCAACTGGCTGCCGACTGACACGCAAAAATGATCCAGAGAGGAATGATTATATATTTGAGACAGAGGTGCCTTTATGGAGGAGCGAAAACCGGTTTCAACCGAAGCGGTCACGTTTTCACGAATACACACGCTGTACTCCGGCCGACGTCTCAATTCTAACCTCGAGACCGACACAACAGGCGTCAGTTGGTGACAGAATTGAACCCGCCAGCACCTGAACGCGTCTTACTGGCAGGGCTCGAGCGGCAATATGACACAAGCGTCAGCAGCTGCAACCAAACCATAGTCCAGCAAAACAACATGGGATTAAGTTTGTTGTATTGGCAATGAACGATCCTAGACTCGAACAATCCCTGTCGTTTGCTAGTCAGGGGAAACGCTTCAGCCGATAGATATTTGTATCAGAAAAATTCGAGTTTTCCTGAGGCTCGTTCTTTTCCATCCGTCAGTTTGCCTCCTGTCAACTCGTTTATCTTAAGCCTGCCAATTCGAAGTTTCCTGTTGAAATAATCCACGTGTGTTCCCCTACACCCCCCCCCCACCCATATTGAAGAAGTTTGTCAATTTTTCGCATATAAAGGATTAGATTGAAAATGGCATCACTTGTTATGGCGGCATCAGAGTTGCGACGCTTCGTTACGCAATTGCCTGGGAAGCTGTTTAACTCGCTACCACTTCAATTTCCGTAGGAAGTGCGTACACAGATCAGAACTAGAGACACTAAAACTGAGTGATCGAACAGCGGGAAAGGGAAATCTCTAAGTTATATATAATCTATGTATATTATATTCTCCAAGGTTGGGCGGCGGACCATGGGCGGCATGATTATCAGCGTCAGCAAAGCAAAAATGAACAAACTGGGACAATTGCCGCCGACGGCAATTTCTAGTCTTCGAATCAGTCGATAGCGGACGGATCTGTTTTCAGGCGGCGGTAATTTCAGGCCGCTAGCGGTACGGCCGAAGCGGCTCTAACGGCAAGGACGACAAGAACGCGCGGCTTTCCGCGCTCGACAACAGTCTCGTCTTTCTGAAAGTAACCCGTTCATTCACACAGACAAATAGCAGCGCTTACTTAAATGCAGCTCAGCTCGATGAAGACATACGTGTATATATATCAATTTGTATAAACTGAACCGATCTAGCTGTCGAACAGCGTGATTTTGCTAAATCCCAGTCTGGATATCGGCAGTCACTACTAAATGCACAGAGAAAGTGGCATAGAAGCACTTTGTGTGTGCCTTCTGTGTTTTCACGTATCGTTCACAATTGTGATAAAACATATGCCAAATGACTGGTCGGTGAAAGTTGTCTGATGTTTGAGTTAGCAGCAATAGCATCACCAGCTTGAAATCGGCTCTCTAGGCTCAAATATGTAGGTTCAGATGAGACCGACTAGGGGCTGCTGTCTACGTCGACTTGTCTGTCTGTATTCAGTAAGCGTCTGTAAGTTCATTGCATGTTAATTAGCATTATCGACTCAAGCTTATACAACTGACGTTCTAAGATGGCTTTTGGTTTTCTGAATGATGCCTCCGTGAATGCTTGATGTTGCTGAAATCTACTGGAAGAACTACTGCTATCATAAGCTTTCGCCATGCTCTATCCTGAGCGAATCTTTCCGGCGGAGTCTATCTGCCCTTTCGCACTCATCGATAGTGTCTCAGTGTTCCAGTCGTTGATGCGACTTCTATGGAACCGAGGTGAGACGATCATAATATGTGAGTCAGCAACCCGAAGGCCGCGGCGGCAGCAGCAGCGGCGGCGGCAAAAAATCGTAGCGACTGCCTAAACGCAAGGAAAATACGGATACGGGAGGCAACATAAGTCGACGGCCGCTACTGAGCTGTTGAAAGCAATACATGACAACGATAAAGGAAGCAAAACATGCCTATAGTGTAACTGAGCGCCTGCCGCCGTGCTGGTAAAAAAAGGCCGATACCCAAGAGTGGCCGAGCCTTTTCACTCTTTATGAAATGGCGTTCGTTTGCTCTCCCTTTATCTATTATAGCTATGGCTCAATTGTAAAATAAAACCAACAATTTGACAACGCCGGCAAGTATCGCTTCGTGCGTGCGTACAGGACAAGAGCTCGGCG